>NC_048282.1:34370318-34640318 GCF_009762535.1 Notolabrus celidotus | reverse complement strand
CCTCAAGCGGATCCTCGATGAACTGCAGCTTTTAACACTTCCGCATTGACTCATATTTTTAGACCGGAGGTTGCCGCTTGGGTAAGACAGTTGGTCTGTAAATATTAAGTGAAAAGGAAAATGAACTTTTTATTTGAATGTTTGATTTGTGAAGTAATAATCACAGAAGATGTTTTGGAGGCCAGTTGACTTATGTTGTATTAAGAGGACTTCATTACCCAGAATGCTGTGCGAAGGAAGAGGGGAAAAAACCCAGTTAGTTTCTGATTCTGTCAGCAGAAAGTTTGTTATCCTCGTTATCACAAGTTATCACATTAACCCTTTTACTTAAGGAAAGTACATGTTCGGTTTAGAGTCCAGACTGTCATCTCAACATTTTGAAAGTAGTTAAATTAAGCTTTATATTACGGAAGCCCTTAAAGGACATGATTAAATACATTTAATTTTTAACGATTTTCAACCCCTCCTTCACAGCTGAAGTAAACCCTTTAACCGCGTCTGTTGTGAACTCAGTGAACTCAGCTGGATGGACTGATGTGTGTCATGTGTATCACCAGTTTTTACTCCTATAAATCATAAAAAAAGGTCTTAAACATGGCGGACACTTTGCCCTTCAGAAAAATACTAACATCATTATATCGTCTATCAGTGTCAGAGTTTGGCACGAGAGTGTCCCCTGTCCAAAACAGATATTTGATCTAATTGATTTTTAATGAGTGTGCACTGAAATAAAGGCTTAAAAATAGCTTGCATGCTAGTTTTTGCTTTTTGAACAGGTGGTCATGACACGTGACGTTACGATTTAAGATAACGAGTTAATTTCACTTATTTTCTCAAGATCACAACAAGCTTTGTTTTGTTGAGATAACAAGAAAAATAAGAGGAGAAAACTGAGACAATAAAATGTCTTTAATCATGTCCTTTTAGGGCTTCTGTAATAAACATATAGGAAGCACATTTATACATATGGTACCAAATAACTTCAGGTAATAGGAAAGGCCTGTTATCAGTTTCTTTAATTATTTAGTTTTTTCGCTTTTTTCACAAATATTGTTTAGAACATTTTACCTCAGGGAAGACAGAAAATACATTTTGTTACGAGACATTTATCTTACAGGTTTAAGATCAAAAACTCAAAAAACGAGCTTTGTTCTCTAAAATGAGATAAATGATCCCATTATCACGAGAAAAATAACTTGTTATCTCTAGAAAACTGAGAAAATAAATTTATTTAATCATGTCCTTTTAGGGCTTCCGTACTAAATGTATATAAGACCTGCATATATGTACAGTGGGGTGCGAAAGTTTGGGCACCCTAAAAAAAATTGTTGTTTTCATCTGTATTTTTTATTTCCTTCAGTGTGGCAGCTTGCTTCTCACACATCTTATAACTGACAGAAATACAGACATTTTCAGCATGAAAACTTATTTATTGAGTTAGATCAGGGTGTACAATAAACTCTGAAACAAGATTAGCTGCCACACTGAAGGAAATAGAAAATACAGATGAAAACAACAAATTTTGTTTAGGGTGCCCAAACTTTCGCACCCCACTGTATTTTTGAGGAAAAACTTTGAGAGCCAGCTAAAGCAGAAATGAGCTGAGTCCAAATGCCAAAAAAACTGATATTTCCTGCATGGTTATGAGCTGATTTAACCAAATTTGGTGCCAAGAGCTCACATAGAAGCAAAAATGTAAAATTTGAAAATAAAAGGTTCAAAATTGATAAAGTTGTAATTATAAATGTTTTGAAAGTTACTTAACGAAATGCACTTTTTTTGTAATTGAAAAATAATCAGGTCAAATTGCGCCAAATTCAACAGTCGTCATCTTTAGTCATCAGGGAAAAACCTGCCAAGTGTTTAGCAACAATTATTGAGAAAATTAGAGGTCATTTAAAAAAACTTTCCTGGTTACCGTAAGCACTTGTAATGCTACTAATGGATATGTAGCTGCTAACATTTATGAGAAAAGGGGATATAAAACAGATTTATTCTCTTAATCCATCATAATCTGTATTACAACATGAAGTCTTTGTTGAAGGCGGTGCAAACTTAAAAAGTTAATCTCTGGTTTGCACAGGAGGAGAGATGGGACGAGCTTGCACCAAAACAGAAGATATAACACAGACAGATAGATGTTCCTCCCTCAAAAATGAGACGGTATGAGTCAAGCTGCAAAAACAATGATCCTACAATCCCCATAATGCAACACAGTTTTTAATATAAACTGCTTCCTGTATTCAACTTTCAGATAAGATGACCTCAGTGACATCTGTGGCTTCCTTTACAAGCCCCAAAAGACATTAAACATCTGTTTGTACAGGCTGACTTCTCCTGAGTTTCAAGTGTACGCTGACGGACTGACCCTTTAAAAGTGTAAAGAGATGATTCACAAGGTTTTCAGAAATCATGTCTCCCTGATGAACAAAACTTCTGCTAGTATCCCTGCACAGCCTCATGTCTGCTTCTGTGTTTTAAATGTTGTCTGAGCAACCAAACAAACTAAATATAGTGATGCAGAGTGGAGCTGCAGGACACATGACTGAGGTAAGTACAGAGGTGGACTGCCAGGTATGTGGACTGACACTGAGCTCGGGCCAGTCATTGTTTAAACTGAAAATACCCTCAGGGATGCTCTTCACTGTACACGTGATAGATAGATAGATAGATAGATAGATAGATAGATAGATAGATAGACAGACAGACAGACAGACAGACAGACAGACAGACAGATAGATAGATAGATAGATAGATAGATAGATAGATAGATAGATAGATAGATAGCACACAGCATGCATGAAGGTCTGTCCTACAAATGTTGTTGTTTTCTGCCATCTTGAGGCACAAAGATAACATTACACAATAAAACATCTTAAAGTTTTAAGTCCATTGACACGTCGCCCCCTGCTGGACTAAATCATTACTCTATATAAATCATGTGAGTGTCTGAAATTTCTATAAATGAAACTGTGGTTTGTGCTACTTTTTTCTAAGCTGCATAAACATCTCACAGAAGTGACAGCGTGGACACAGGACACCAGACAGAGTGATGAAGCAGCAGAGGAACTTAGAACAAGTTGAAAATGTGTGAATATGTTGATATCATTTCTCTGTAATGCATGCAATGAAAGTATATAAGTGAGTTTGATCCATTGTTATGTTCCAGTTGTTTATGAGTTCTACATAGATCCTTTAATAAGCAAATTAGGGATCTTAGAAGCCTTAGATATTAATACAATTAGATGTTTGTTTGTTTAGACCTTGTCCAGTCAGAGTTGTGTTGCTGTATTATAATTTTGTGTAATAAAAAAATAAAAAATAAAAAATAAAATAAAATTAGATGTGATTAAAGAGATGTCTTACATTGATTTGTCTTGCTTTAATATATAGTTTTATTCAATTTATTTTAAACCCTAAAATTTTTTCAACTAGTTCCACTCTCCCAAACTTCACATTAACTCTTTATCATTGATATTTAATCTGTATCATTTAATTTAATTTATAACAGTTCCATTATTTTAGTACCAACCTCTCAGTAAATAAAATTAATATAATATTAATTGGACGCTTTAACTTATTTTAATTACACATTTTATTTTATGTATTGTATTGCTGTCAGTGTGCATTAGTCTCTATTTTATTTTAGTCTCTATTTTAAAATCTATTTATGGTTTTTAATAAGTCTTACCATTATTTTTATTTCTGCTTCTTTCTTGTTTTTCAGTCTCTGTAAAGCACTTTTAACTGCATTTAGTTTGTCTGAAAGGTTCTATATAAATAAAGCTTGATTGATTGATATTAATGCGCTCACAAATGGTCCCCCGGCGGAAGGATACCGTCCCACTATCACGATGACATCACCAGTTGATAAATCAGCGTTAATTGCTGTATCACTCCGCCTCCTGTGAGCCCAGCGGTACCTGCCTGAGAGAGTGACACACTGCCTGCGGCTGCTCAGGTGAGTAATCCTTCATTATGACACACAGCTGAGGCAGTACCTGCAGGAACAGAGTGTTAACAAGGTTTTATCATAAATCAGCGTTTACCTGTCGAGACAAGAGAGTGAGTCAGAGTTCACCTGAGCTGTACCTGTGTCAGTACCTGTGTCAGACAGGTGAGACCACCTGTCTGCACAAATGTTTGCTCACTGCTAATGAAGCACTGAGGCCTTCTATGGAGATTAACATCAGTCATGTCAAAGTAAGTGGTAATATGTTTGTTTATCTGATACTAATGATGAGTGTACAGCAGGTGTGTAGTTTACCTGTACAACCAAGAATACAGCATCCAACCTACATCATGACATAAAGGAGCTTCATACCTGGGAGACCTGGGAAGTCTCGTGCCAACTTCTCCTGTGTAGGTCTAAACAGGGTTCCCACTCTTTTACAGAGATCATTTTCCAGGACATTTCAAGGACATTTTCAGTGATGATCAAGCTGGTATGACCGTCTAAATTTAGTTCCTAATTTAGTTCCTAAATAGTCTAATATGTTCCTCTCAGTGGAAGTCTACATTGAAGACATGCAGTCTATGGCTATCCATGAAATCATCTCTTACATGCTTAAAAATGATGGCAAATTAATTATAGAACAATGCAAACACAGATGTAAAGCACTTTATTAGTGCAACCAAGTAACAATGATGGCCAACTCTCATCTCAGCTTTCTCTTTTCTCAAAATGAGCTAAGTAAAAAACAAAAGAGCCAGCGAAGGAATCTGGAAGCTGCCTTACTGAAATTAATAAATGATAATAATAATCAGAGGATCAGTGCATAAATTGACCTAAATAGATCTGAATGACAAAAATGACCACAAATGTTAAATGGGGATGTATTTTTTTTAACCTTGTCAGGTCACACACAGTCATGTTGGAAATTTTTCCAGGACATTCTGTGATTTTCCAGGACATTTGACTTTTTCTCCCATTTTCCAGGTGTTTTCCAGTCCTGGAAAACTGGTCAACTGGTCAACTGTTTCCAGTTTTTCCAGGATGCCTGGGAACCCTGTCTAAAGTTGAAGCGTGGACTAAACTTAATGACTTTTGATTGGGTGGATTGTCATCAAGTTAATTCTTCTTCTTCGTTGGTGTTTTCCAGCAGCTTGCATCCATTCAGTTGCATTTACTGCCACCTTTATGGTTTCACTCCTTAGTCTCATCAGAGTCTGAAGTCCATCCAGTCCAGTCCTCCTTAGAATAACAATAATTCATTTTCTGCCCTTTTATCATCAAGTTGAGTGAGGGATTAATCATGTTATCTATTTTGCCTCTAGCGCCCCCATGTGGTTAGATAATTTCCTCTTCATAATGATTGATTTTTGGTGAATTTGGTGCAAACATTGATTTTGATAACTTTATTTTGAACATGTAAAAGTAAAAATACAAAAAAAAGCATATAAGTAGAAAAGAGAGTTATACAAACATACAAGAAGAAAAAAAGGAAACAGTTTTACAAAAGAAACAAAATCAATATTAGCAAGCAGTGAAACAATTTACTTTACATGTGCGAAAAGGAGTAGGAAGAAGTTAAAACTTATCTAATCCTACCCCTCAACATTCATGGTGTTTTGCCATCTGTCAGCTTCTTTCAATGCCGATTATTCACACTTATCGTAAGTCTTTCCATTTTGATGTCAAAATAAAATCTAACTTAAAGCTGGGGTTGGTCGTCAGATTTAGATCCACTTTTTGTTCTAGTGGTTAAAATGATCTTTTTGGCCCTGATGGCGATCAATACATAATTTGTTCTTAAAAGAGAGCGACAAAAAGCCTCTATCTACAGCCGGAGTAAACCTGGGAAGACACCAACCAATCCCTGCCATGAGGAGCCAAATTATGAAACCAATCAAATCCCATCCTGCCGTTCTGCTCGCCTCCTGCAAAGCGTACATTTCATGTTTGTTTTTAACTTTCACTATGAGAATGTTTTGGTGTTTTCTTACTGCTGAGTGAGCCATGAGTTGACGTAGTGCAAAACACAAACCTGAGGACCGGTTTTGAGTCAGTCACCATCATATGGTCTCGTATCAGCGGCGCTCGTGCATGTGAACGGGGGCGTCATTTTGGAGGACCTCCGAGGGGAGGGGGGGAGGGGTTAGACGGAGTCCGGAGGAAATGCTACATTCAAATTCATGCTAGTTTTCCATGACTACCAACCCTACCTTTTTAAATGTACGAATTCTTACACTTTAAAAACATCATACCGTCTTGTTAAAGCTGTCTTCTGTGTCAAGAAGCACAGGATTGGTTGGTTAACACCCTCTATCGTGTACTGTACACACTCTCTTCAGTAATATCTCCCCCTGACTTTTGACTGGAAAGTATTTCACTGCTTATTTTTGAGGGAACAGAACACAAACAAATGTGATTCCATTAGTGAGAAGCTTGCTTGTGTTGTTGCCCCCGGGACGATGGACAGGAAACATGATAACGTGTGAGTTTTTCCTGGCCAGGAGAAAGTCAAACACACTTTCTCATTTGGCGTAAACACTCACAGCGCTGATCGTCGCACAGTCGGCTCTCTTTTGACTTTATTTTCTAGACTTAAAGCTGCCGAGTCACTACATCCCTCCCTTCCCTAAATGTGCCCACTGTTATCTCCTGTGTGACTCTCCTGATGTCATCACCAGAGGTTCAACTCCTCAGACTTGAGACAGCTCGTCTGGAGCCACAGAAGATATTACACAACAGTTTATTTAAACTTTGTGCGACCTGTAAACATGCATTGTGAACTCCAAGGCTGTAGATATCACAACATGGACTAATCATGAGAGGAATCTGCTCGGAGCGTTTTCACATACTCTTTGTCTAAACTTGTGATTTCTCCATGTTTGGTTTGTTGGATTATTTCTCTTTCGTAACGACACTGAGTCACAATACAAATGCTGATCCCTGCCGTTGATGTCATACCTGAGACGAGCCTGATGAGTGCGTCTGCTCGCTTTATCACATTTGTGAGAATGTCTGATTAGCTCATTGTCAAGCCTTTACCTACGGAGCTTCTTATACAGGTGCTGGGTCCAGTTAGTCCTTGTTTATAGATGCACCTACCTGGTTGTATGTGAATAAATATATTTAAATGACTAACATATTGAACATTATTGCACTTCTGAGGCACTCCATTTGAGTATTTATAATTTATGGTACTCTAAACATTCACTCCACCATATTTCAGTTCTCCTTTTATTTTTATGTATTCTGTAAAATGAAATGTGGGTTACATCTCTGCATCTCGAAATATGATCCACTTTCACCACAGGTTCTTTAAATGTACTTTAAAGCTACTACTTTTAAGTTCATGATACTTGTTTTAGATGACCGAATGAAGCTTTAATCGTCACTGTTACGTGGGACTTCCACCAGATCTGTGTCCGGTCCGTCTTCGATCCGCTGTGGTCTGTGTCCGAGCTCTCTCGTCTCGCGGAGCTGGAGCGCCGGACAGCTGGAGTCATGTGACCGAGGTTTTCCCTTGGTAATCACTGAATCAAGGATTCTCCTCCTCCTCCTCTCCTCATCCATGTTGTCTTTCTGGTCCTCTGAAAACCTCTGACCTGCTGACTCCAGGCCTGGCTCCGCTCATCAGGACTTTGGTTTGTTGTTGTAGTTAAGTGAAATACGATCTGTTGAGGTTGATGCGTCGTGCTCCGGCATCCTGCAAGAATAGAAGTCTTGTGTATCTGATCCGGAAGGCTCCGACCTGCTGGATCAGAGACAGCAACGGAGCGGATCCAGTGGAAGTTAACACATAGACTAGAATAGAAACCTTTCAGATCTAGTGCTGTGATGGACCGGAGACAGACCGGACACGGATCTGGTGGAATTTTGCCTTTAGAACATAACCATAATAGACTTTTATTTAGTTCTTGACATAAGCTTCACTTTTAGAGCATTAGGGGGCACAATGGAGCAGGTAATCGTGTGAAACCAATGAAGTCATACATTTTGCACTTTGGATTAAAAATTGTGCAAAGTTCAGTGAGTTTAAATGAAGGATTTATTTCGGATAAGAAAGAGAGAATAAAAATCTTTAGGGTCCCTAAAGGACGTCAACGCCACTGCGCAGCGTGCTCTTGCCCTAACTAGTTCAAAGTTAAGGAAGCAATCAGACAACAGTCTAAATTCAGCACAGTTTATTTAACACAATTAAAAACAATATTACAGAGTCTGCAGGTAAATGATGTCAAAGTTGTTTACAGAGTGTAGCTAAGGATAGCAGAGCTAGCACCACCAGCCTTCAGTCCTCCTTGCAGGTTCACGTCCACATGCGTACAGCTGATTATGCATCGCTCTGGTCGAGTAGTTATATTCCAGTTTGACCAGACACAGCAAACTTTATCTCCATTTTCAAGATCAAAACACTGACAAACTGCACCGCACTGCGATTATGAGAGTATACATTAACCAGAGCTGCAGCTTTGACACAACATATGACCTACTTTTAAGTCCTGCAAGAATAAAAATGATCATTTGTTGACCTGTCTAGTAGTTCTGGTGACGACTAGTGAGGGTGACGATGTGTGAGGGACTTAACATGAACACAAAGGTTAGCATTAATCCTTACATTTATGATTGTTTGGCTTGAAAAAGATGTGAACTATTGATTATTAGAACAGCTGTCAGTTAATTCTCTTTAGATCAACTGATCTGTGTGTTTTTTATTTCAGTTGTACGCACATTTAAGACAGAAAATAATCTAAACCTCCCAGTACCGATGCTAAAAAGAGGAGCTTCGACTCTAATCTCATAGAATATGTATTTATTATGAATCCTCACTGTTGAATCCATCTCCACCTCGCTGCACACCCAAAACACAGACCGCCAAGACAACTTTCCCTCGAGCTTTCCCCGTGAAGTTCTCAGGCTTCTGAGTGAAGAGATGAGATCAAGCTGGCCCCTCTCCTCAGCCGTCATGTGTTTGGGATTAGACTGACTCGCTGTTAACGTGACACTGATGGAGCTGAAAGTCTCTCCGGCCACCACAGAGCTGAGGTTTTATCATCCCAGAGGACCTTAATGCTGCACTCAGAATACAAGTTTGTTTTGGGATGATGTGTGACAGCTGTGCACAAAGTTAACGATAATCTGCAAACATTTGGGATCTTTTTTTGCTGAATGTGAATCCTGTGTTCCCAAATGTTGATTGTTTCCCAGTTTGTTAAGAAGTTAAATATATTTGGTCTTTTAGTCTGACAAGAGAAGAGAGTTATTGAGGAAACACTTGGGACTAAAGGTCTTCTGATGTTTTATTAACACAAAGTCAAGTCATTAAGTAAGGAGGAGAAAATCTGGATGCAGCTTGGTCAGTGTAAAGCAGCCTTGATGCTTCTTCTCTGTGAAAATGCCACATCTTGTGTCCCTTTGTTGATTATAATGACCTTGTGGGTCTGATTTAAGACAAAGGAAAACAGTGTTTAACATATTTCTTGATATTTTGAATCAATTTTGGTGACTTAAGTTGTCTGAGAGAGGAATTATGGGGAGCAGAGAGAGAAGGGAATGAAATGCAGCAAAAGTTTGGGGCTGAAAGGATTGTAGCATCAACACATGACATGTATGTGTTGAAAGTGAGGTTAAACTTGTGTCCCGATACCTTCTTATTATTAAGATAGTTAAGGCAACATGTTACGAAGAAGCACAGCCACGTAAAGTTGAATAACAGTACTTTTTTTAGCGTTTTAATGAGCTATGAAGTTCACTACTAAAGTTAGGATTTCAGGCAATTAATGGTAAAGGAAGAGTTTAGACTTTCCTGTGTCCTCAAACTGAAGTCAGGTTCTCGTATGAAAACTGAAACAGGTTTGTCTTGATGCTATCGTTATGAAAGACCTCTGACGTGCTTCATTGTAAGTGATGGGGGACAAAAACAGAAGGTACTTTTTGAGTGACTTGTCTTCACTTGTTTGGTTTTTGTTTCAATTTCTCCATTCAATCCTCAGTTCTGCCGTATTCAGACTGGAAAAACCACAAACAGTTCTTTGTTAGTTATGAAAATAGTTTTGCTTTTGAGTTAAACACAAGGTACTTGAAAGAAAGTATTAGATTACTACTTTACTGGTAAGTTTTGTAGCTTACCCCATGGCTCCTCATGTCCTCGAAAGCCTGAGATTATTATAATAATAACTGGGATTTATATAGCGACATTCAAGAAGCCCAAGGTTGCTTCACAGGGTCAGGTAGGGGGTCTGGGGGGTAGGTGGGGAAAACACTATCTAATGGGGAAAGGCCTTGAGGAAAAGATGTGTTTTGACTGCTTTTTTAAAACTGTCTAGGGTTGGGACGCTGCAGATGTCGGAGAGTAGGGGCTGCCACACTGAAGGCTCTGTCCCCAAAGGTCTGCAGCTTAGTCCAGGGGATGGAAAGGAGACCCAGGTCCGAAGACTGTAGGTTCCGGGATGGAGTGTGTTGGTGGAGGAGGTTAGCCAGGTATTGAGGGGCAAGGGCATGCAGGGATTTGTAAGTGAGGAGGAGGGGTTTATAGGAGATGCGGTACTAAACAGGAAGCCAGTGGAGGTGAATGAGAGTGGGGGTGATGTGCTGCCAGGGCTTAGTATGCGTGAGAATAGCAGCTGAGTTCTGCACATATTGGAGCCTGTCTAGGGCATTGCTGGGTACCTCGAACAGGACGTGGATGAGGTTCTCTCCAACTGAATCTGAAAGAGATGGATGCATGGGAAGAGAGAACCATCACTTCACTGGGGTTATCAAGTGGGCTCCTTCCTTCACTGATGTTTCCTTTAATTAGACTCATGGCAATTAACTCTGGCGTCCCAGAGCAGCCCCCTGAGCATCCCAGAGCACTGCCCATCATATCCACTAGCAGAAAACTCCAATTTAACAACCCAACCCATACAGTGCCACATTCAACGGACTAAGGCTCCGTACATGCAAGCTCCAGGTAGTGACAACACTGATACGGACCCGAGCAGCCCCCACCACCCAACACACAACAAGAAGAGTCTGCAGCCAGATATTAAGAGACTAAGAAGAGTTAAAAAATGCAGCTCCTCATTGTGTCCACTTGAGGCTGCAGGGAAACCCAGTTAGAGCCCATATTAAAGCTCCAGTGGGGAACTTTTGGGTTGTGTTGGTTTTGGCGCCCCCTGTGGACAAAACCATACGTCTCCTCTTTAGGCTGATCCTGTCCTGTGTAGTCTTATCTTACAACTCAACTTTATTTATATAGCACCTTTTACACACACAAGCATGCAACCCAAAGTGCTTCACAACAGAACAGAGAGACAGAAAACAACAGAGATGGTAAAATAATAAAATAAATAAATCAATACAATAAAATAAGTAAGGATAGAAAGCAAAATTAGAAATTAGTTAAAGATAAAAAGATCAGATGAATATAATAAATGAATGGTGGCTGTAGTCCCTTTTTGGAAGCTGTTTGCTAACCGCCTTTAAATAACACAGTGCCAGGTGTGGCACCTTGCATCCTTATAATCGCTCACAGCTCCCACTGACTATCCAGTCATGTTTGCATAAAATGCCCATCCTTAGTTTCTTTAGCGCTCTTCTTTTAATCCTCACATTTGACGCCTGCCCTCCTGCAGCCATTTAAGGCATCAACAGTAACTCTTTAGAAATAACGAGTCTTGTCCCTGATGGTCTTGTTTGCTTCTTTTGGTTATAAAAAGTCTTCAGGGTTAGTTTCAGTAACAGGCAAAACAATTCCTTACAGGAGCTTTAAAATGCAGATTTACATTAACAGCAGAAGTTTAAACGAAAAAGTAGTTTTGGTCTTGTTGCTTTCTTTGTTTTTCATAGAAACTTAAATTTCCAAGCCCACAAAAACTATCAGTTTTGAATATATAAAGGCTTAGATTTATGCGTCAGCTGATTTGACTTGCAGGTGATTGGTTGTAGCCGTTTCCCAGGCCTACACTTCATGTCCTTGCAGGTTTCTACAAAAGCAGGAGGTTAGTTTGAGTCACCTTCAGCGTTATGAAGCCATAAACACCTTGAATCTAATCGGTGACATCGCTGAGAGACTGAGTCAAAGTTTCGTACAGTCTAGGTTTTAAACCTGACTGATATAATGTTTAAAGCTGGGTGAAAATTTCTCCCTGCACAGACGTGAACACATGAAACTACGAGAGAGAATACACGATGGAGTCACAGTTTTAAATCCTTGTGTAGCTGAAACCACGTTTCATATCTGTTTATTGATAATTATCCCGATAAATATCAAATCACTTTCTAACTCAAATTCAAATTCTGATTTTTGCTCCTGAGTGAAAGTTGAAGACAGTTTGTTAGCTTGTATCGGGGATTTAGTTCTCCGATAAACTTCTTGAATCCATCATTTCTGACGGTGCTAACAGGAAGCAGGTCTTTTGTGTAAAATGGGATTTTTGTGAAGTTTTAGTTTGTAGATTCTTGTTTTCCTCAGATCATTCTCCCCCTCCCTTTCCAGCAGGGATGCCCCGATCCGATCCTGGTATTGGATATCGGACTCAAAAAACTAATTGGATATCGGTGACAAAGGGCCGATATATAGTGCCGATCCATATGGCAGATCTATTCATCTCAGTTCTATGCTTTCTGTGTTTACAACAGCCATGTGTGTCTCCTACGTCATCAGCGTCTTTATAAAATGTGCTGCTGATTAATATTGTCACAATATCAGATGTGGAGAAGGGAAACAGTAAGGGCAAAGCTGGGTAGAGTAATAATGTATTCAGTGATTTTAATCCCAGCCACAGGTACACTGCACTTCTGTGGGAAACACTCTATGGAAACACTACGTTGACATATTTTTTATATTCTCATTTGAAGCTGTTTTTTTATACAGAATATTTAATTCCACTTATCCACTGCTGAGGTTTAAAGTTGACATATCATGCAAAATCGACTTTTTAATGGTTCTCTACCTGAAATATGTGTCCCTGCTACAAACCCCCCGAGAATGAAAAGAATCCATTCTGCCCCTGTTCTGATTTCTCCACCTTTCTGTAAATGTGTGTGAAACGAGCCGTTTCAGACTTCAGTGTTTTTGTTACGTAACAACAATATCCGGTCTGTAACAGGAAGTCAGAGCTCGGAGCTTGTTCAGCCCATAGACTGTATAAAATAATACTGAACCCCTCCTCCGTTTTTCATTACCTGCACAAATGTGTGCTAACAAGGAGCTTAGGAGGGAGACATGCTAGTTGTAGGCTGTTTTAATAAACACAAAGGTTGGTTTTACTCCCCACGTCTGCAGATTTGAAGATCTAGTGGATGATTTTTATTTATCATGGATAAGTGCTAGCGCTAGTTAGCATAGCCACATAGCTACATGTTCATAGCTGTAGCTCTAGCTGTGTACCAAGACACACGTCGACATACTGACAAATAAAACAACAAGAAACACTAAATCTGTGACCAATGGTTCAGAAAGGTCCTGCTGCCTTTCTGGTAGACGTCGGTTTTACTCCCCACGTCTGCAGATTTGAAGATGTAGTGGATGATTTTTATTTATCATGGATAAGTGCTAGCGCTAGTTAGCATAGCCACATAGCTACATGTTCGTAGCTGTGTACCAAGACACACGTCAACATACTGATAAATAAAACAACAAGAAACACTAAATCTGTGACCAATGGTTCAGAAAGGTCCTGCTGCAGGTGCCTCTCAGTCAGGGTCAGATTCTGGATCAGATTCAGAGGGTTGAAGTAACGTGATCTCTTAGCAGCCGTATATATTCAGCCAACATGTAAACATTAGATCAACGTGCTGGAGAGCCGAGGCACATCCACTTCCTGAGGGGGCGTGGTCAGAGAGAAAACAGAGTGTTCTGAGGAGGACTGAAGAAGAGGGTTTTTCAGGCAGACCAAAATCTGATTTCAAAGTGTTTTTTTGAGCATAAACTTTAAAGACATGTTTTGGGGACCTCTTAGACCAATATATATTGATGAAAAAAGCGTGATATGTCACCTTTAAAGTTGAATTGTAATATCTGTTGGTTATGAAGATTAACTGACTCATTAACTGCTGGTACACATTTATAATATCTTGAATAATGATACTGTCAGTTTTTAAAAATGTTCATTTTATTTTGGTTTACAAAGTCAGAAAAGCCTGAAGTTGCCAAAACTTGATTCCATCCTCACATTAAGGAATAGAGATTGTTAAATCAATACCAGGATTGGATCGGCTAGTATCATTATCAGCAGATACCAAAGCCCAGGTATCGATATCGGTATCGGGACCTAAAAAGTGGGATCGGTGCATCCCTACTTTCCAGTGATTGGGGGGAGTAATTACAGGTTTAAAAATATCAAATTATTGACTAATTATTGTTATCGAATTATCAACCAGCCCTAGCTGAAACAAATCTGAGTAGTCTAACATGAAGAATGAGGAATGATGTCTGTGATTCTATTGAACAGCTGATGCTTATTGGTTATGGTTTAAGACATCCAGCGTGAAGAGTAGGATCAGAACAGAAGTGTTCATATGAGCACCTGACTTCTCCTTTAAGACCTGCAGACTTCAGAAAAACCGTGAACTTAACCTTTTGATCCGTTTTTTCCCACAGTGTAGGTTTCTCTTTGTCTCCCGAGCGATCTTTTAATCTTTTGAAAAACTCCCAATTATCTCTTTTCACCCCCCTCTTCTTCTGCTTGGCAGGGTTGTGCATGAGTCACATCCTCTAAAGTCTTGACCTCGTGAAAAAGTAGGCAGTCGGTAGTTTTGCTCAGCTTCCAGGAATCCAGTGTGGGATTTTCCCCCTCCCCCCTCTCCTCAGCCCTCCCCTCCTCCTCCTCCTCCTCCTCCTCCCCCCTCCATGCTGCTTGTCTGCCATGTTGCTCAACGCCGGGCCCTCAGGCTGCTCGTCTCACATTCCTCCATGTTACTCTGCGCTGACACTGAACCCCAACAGAGCGGCTGATTGGACAGAGGAGGAGAGAGAGCTCGTACCTGCCAGGTGGAAGTGTGCACTGCTGTATTATTGGCTGAGAGGAGTTAAATGGGAGTAGTGGGACTCCTCCTACTTCCTTTTCTCTACTCAAAAGCACCGGTGGAAGCAGCTGAGGAGTAAAAGGAGAAGGGAATATACAAGTAGTGGACTTCTGACAGAAACACGCCTTGTGGGAGTACAACAGCTGATTGATCTCAGGTAGGGAATGTCTTCTCTGTTTAAACAAAGTCGTGGGAAAAATGCAACTTTGAGAACTTCAGCTTCTTTAACTGGTGTGTGTCTGAAGCTTGAAATGCATCTATGTTTATTCCTCTTCTTTTTAAAACTACAAACACTTAAATAATCATCAGTCACCTCCAGGAAGGCTGGTCATTGTTTGTCCGGGACATTTCTTTGCCAAATGAACTTCAGAGCTCCTTTTTTTTGCATTGTCAGCATCACTTTTACATGCTGCTTTGTTTGTAATCTAAACTCTGGGACCTGAACTGGCTCAGGTAGACACTATCATCCTTCATTTGTGTGTTTACCTGGTGGGAGGAGAAGGTTTTGTCTAAGAGGACCTGGATGTTACAGCTGAAACCATTTGTCAGATAATTGAGCCATATATTCATCCTCTGCTTCTTCAGTGTGAGGGTTTAGTGCGTCCGTCTCTTCTCTTTCTTGCGCTTCAGATTGAGGACTAACCAAACGTCCAAACTCCAAATTTAAGTCCGTCTTCAGTCAGTCTTTATTTGTATGACTGTTAATAAACTAAAGTTGGGTTCATTAGGCAACATTTGACAGCATGTAATAATTAATGTATCATTTTCAAGTAGAAATGTCACGTTTGATGCTCTTGTCTTCTTACATGAGATCATTTTAAAGGCTTCTTTAGTCCTCAAAGCTCCTGTGAGAAATGTTTCGATTGCGTCGATTTTGGCGCCCCCTGTGGACAAAGTGGTACGATTTATACATTTTGCTGATCTCATGTGTATGTAATGTTTTATTTTCATGAAAAATGTCATCTTATTATTATATATTTTTTTAAAGTTGTATTTTTGGGCATCTTTGCCTTTTTTAATGGATAGGAAAACTGAAGAGAGACGGGAAATTTGGGGGGCAGAGAGCGGGGGAAGACATACAGCAAATGGCCGAGGCCAGGAGTTGATCTTGCGACCGCTGTGACGAGGACTATAGCCTCTGTATATGGGGCTGACGCTTAAACCGCTAGGCCAATAACATCCCTTAAGGAACTCTCTAATTGTCAGTTTTGGCGCCCCCTGTGGACTTTTCCTGATATTGTTTTTTTTTTTTTAGAACAGAAAAATCTCATCTTTCTGCCTTTTTTTTAAGTTATATTTTTGGGCCTTTTATTGGCAGGACAGCTGAAGAGAGACAGAAAATGTGGGGAGTAGAGGGTGGGAGAAGACATGCAGTAGATGGTCGACCGGCCGGGAGTCAAGCCGGCGACCTCTGCGATGAGGACTATGGCCTCTATACGTGGGGCGCTTAGACCTCTAGGCCACCAGCGCCACAATCTTGCTTACTTTTAACTGTCAAATATATCACTCACCTTGAGTGACCAGTTGTTTTGCCGGCTCATCTGATGCTTGATGGCAGCGTAAAGGCGTTAGAAATACCTCCAAGGTGTTGTCAGTCTTGTCGCTGATGATCTGTTGTTTTTTTATTTGGTCTTATAGAAGCATCAGTATCATTTTCTGTCCATTTTAGAAGCAGGGTGAGAAAGTGCTTTTTTTTTTTCACTTCCAGGACCCATGACCTCAATTTCAGAGCACTACTCACTTCTCAGAGGTCTTACCTTTCCCAGGTTTAGACCGTCATCCCAGAATACTTTTGCTTCCCTTAGTATTAACTGTTGAGTCACTTTTAAAAGTACTTATCTTTTCACTCAAGGACATTTTAAAAAAGATGGTGAAAAAGAAATCATGTTGCAGCAGCTCCAGACCTGAAAACTGTACCTCCCAAAAAATGAGTGCAGCTAGTTTCCATCCTTCTTCATTCTGATTGGTCGATGATCAAGAAGTGACACTGACCAGCGCAGCAGCATATCAAAAGTTAAACTAGCCCAGTGACAAAAACTGCTGACTCTGAGGACGCTGAGCTGCATTTGAACAAAAAACAGAGTTAGTGGACACAGGCCCTTATCACCAACTAAAAATTACTCACTGGAGCTTTAATTTGAAGAGACTTCGGCCTGCTGTTTCAACAAAAAAGGACACATAAAGACGTCACCTTTGACTCTGTGGAATTGTCACAGGCATTTTACTACTTTTGGAAACTGGATGACAAAAATACAAATGAAAACAGTTATTAGCTGATGACCAAATCATCTAAAATATTGATTTCAGAGAAGAAAGAGAGTCAGCCTTAATCCTCCAGATTGTGAAAATGATAACAGTAGTAGTAGTGAGGCTTCTCTAATGGAAGCATTTGTTTATTTTCTTGTCTATAAGTTGTACAACATGTCATGTTTTGATATAAAGGGTCTGATATGGAGTTGTTCTCTACCTTCTAATACTTCATAGGCCAACATGTCAGTCTATTATCAGGAGAAGTAAGGGAATGGTCTTGTCATACCAAGTTTTATCTCCATTCACTTTATATTACTACTTCACATCTTGGGTGATATATATTCCTTTGCAGTCATTTGAACAAACCTTTAAATGTCTGTGAAGTGAAACACAAAGGACTCAGTGTTTGAACATTTAACGATCCGCTCCCTAACTTGCCAACCTCTCACAATAGTCCACCTGCTGAGTGACGTGGAGACCCCGCAGGCTGCTCCGTCACCGGCCCGCTCATCATCCTCATTGTCCAACTCCCCCGGAGCGTGTATAACTCACAGATGACAGTTATTAGTTGTACTCTGACGATGCTGCTTCTTCTTCTTCTTCTGCTGCTGCTGCGTGTGTCTGCTTGTCGCTCTGCCTGGGAGCTAAAAAGTTGCAGAAGAGGCGAGCAGGTAGCGACGTGTGAGTGTTGTGAAAGTGTTTGTGTACACTACAAGAGGGCTTTTGTGATGAAGCAGAGTATCAGCTGTCTTGTCTGCAGCGTGTAGTCGCCCCGGAGGCTCAGTGAGAGCAGAGTCACACAGGGAACAGATGGTCAATGGCTGTGTGATTCGCTCTATTGACTTTCTGACTCAGACATGAAGGCTGCTCCGTGCTGCAGCAGTGACAGTCAAATGTGTGATGTGGCAGCATGTATTGATTCCTGGGCGAGGTTCTGCACTTTTGTAAAAGCCATGAGAACTAAAGCTCATGTTTAACTGTGCACATGTAAAGAAAAGCAGAACGTAAGAAGTGTTTTAAGCCGTGCAAAGAAATAATTTAGACACATAAAGGGTGTTTCTTCTCTCCACAGTTTGAGAGCTGCAGAGCTGCTGCAGCTAAAGTCAACAGCTTCCAGCACTGTGCTCATTTGCCTTTGTTTTGTTTTCCTTTGGCTCAACCTGCTCCTTGTTTTTTGTTTCTTCCCTCCTCAGAGTTACGACGTGTGCTGAAAACAAAGATTGATAGCTTGGACGTGCAGCAAACATGGCCTCCGTCGCACCGTTCAGCCGCAGACCCTGGGCGTCCCAGTCTCTGAGGGTCACCGCCAAGGAGCTGTCCATCGTCTCCTCCCGGGGGAAACACAACGCCATCGCTGAGCGCTTCTCCAAGTGGGTCTAACCTCTCCTCCTCCTTCTACTCTCCAGCTTCCTCCAGGAGTTCAATAATTCACAAGAAGCCACTCAGCAGATTATTTCATCTGTCACCTCACCCTGCTGCCTCCCCTGCTGATCAGCATTGAGGTCATGGGTCGTCCTTGCAGCACTTTCTCATCACTCAGCTGACTCAGTTTCCTCTTTTTCTATGAAGATGTGACTATCACAGCATCAGAAGCAGACCAGTTCCTCCAGTTCTTCTCAGGTCATGTCTGGTTCAAAGTAAAAGAGGTGAATTCACTGTAGAGTGGCATCTCAAATTACTCCTGTGCACAGAGAAAGAGGTGTTCAGGATTACTCCTCACTGCACTTCCTCTGTGTGACCACTAGGAGTTAGTCCTGCTCCACATGGCCTCTTCACATGCACAGTTAACTTATTTTCCTTCATGTACATGCAGTTGTTCAATTTTTGCAGTCGTTGAATTTTTATACGCACAACAGAAAACATTCCCAACTTCAAATTGCATTTTTTGCAACATATTTCGAAGCATAGTTCAAATGTTTTGATCTCAGTGTGGGAGATTGAACTCCAAATGGTGGATTTAGAAAAACGAGTATGCAAAAATAAATTTTTCAGGCCTTAAAGCTTCAATGAGGAGTTTTTAGCTACAGAAAAAACATGTGAAATGAATGCTGGTGTCTCTATATGGACTACTGAAGTAAACCAGACCAACAGGAGGAAGATTTGTTATAATTCTATTGTTATTTTTGCTGCTTTTTGCTGCACACTACAATACCTAAACAGCCCTTGTTTACATTTTTCACAGCAAATATCCACAGTGAGTGGCATGTCTTGAAAGAACTATGTTCAGGACTAAATTTCAAAGATATGAGGTGGCCAGTAGGGGGCACCAGATTTCACTCAGAGGTAAAACTCTCCTCTGAAGCTTTAATGAATTTTCCCTGTTCCCAAAATGTGTTTACATCCCACAAATCAACAGAGGAGGAAAATAAAAATTACTTTCCACATTTGTCAAACCGCAAGCATTGATCATAACTATAAATCAAATCTGCATCATAAAGAGAGGAGGAGTCATCAACATGTGGGCGTGGGAGTGAACGGAAAACACAGAAAGATCAAGAGGGGATGTTATTTACGATGAGCACAACAAAGGAAAAAATCCCATCCACTCAGTGTTCAGGGTTGTGAAAGGGGTTGTTGTTTTTAATGTGAGGAAGACTGATGGGAGGTTGAAAGCAAAGACCATCCCAAAGGAGAAATGTGTGTGCACTGAGAAGTTAATGTAGGAAAAGCTCTGCAGGTGTGAGAAGATGGAACATTTTGGTAAATAGAGAAGGAGATTACTCCAAAACTAGAGTGCAAAGGTCAGTGACACAGAGTATACCATTTCTGACATATGGAATATCAAGTGCTTAATTCATCTTGCAAGAGACTGTGCAACAAGTAGTATGTACAAATATTTTTAAACAGTGTCAGGCCAAGAACATGATCCTGATTATGAAGTGATGCTCTTTCTTTTTAAAGGCTAATTTTCAGAAACAGACTTTTTTAAAAAATGAAACTATTTGAAAAAATAAGTAACAAAAACATTGAATAGAATAAGAAAGGTTGTTGTTTTTACACTTTTTTGAATAAAAATCAAGTTTGCAAAATTGGATCGTCTCATTTAAATGACAGAAAAAGTGACATACTAACACACACACACATTTCAAGACAGTCTTTGTGTTCTCGCCACCTTCAGACCTTTCCCTCTGGGACGCCATATTTCTTGGCTGCTTGAAAGTTTAATGTCTGTGCTGCATTGATAACCATTATCTTAAATTCAGCATCATGACTCCGCCTCAGTCGGGGAAGAACAACTCCTACTTTTCTGACACCTTCACTGTCACTTTGTCTATCACTGTGTCTCTCCATCTTTCATCCCCCTGGTGCTGTAGTTATAATAATAATAATAATAAATGAAATAAGAATAAATACAATTATTAGTAATAGTAATAATACATAAATAAATACAATTAATGATGATAATCTTTATTTATAGAGCTTTTCAAATTCTGCATATAGTGCATGTACCATTACTATTAAAATACAAATATTATGACATATCAATAATTTGAAAAAATTACAATAGTAAAACAAAACTTTAAAAAAGATAGTTGTGAATGTATTCCAAAAAAAAGACTTATATTAGTGTGAATACTGTACATTGTAACCATAGACTGTATAAAATATGGACGTAGTATCCGTGACGTCACCCATCTGTTCCTGAGAGCTGTTTTGAAGCAAATCGACGGCAGCAGCCATATTGGTAATGCGGAACTCAACTAGGCAGAGTGTGACGTAGTGTGAGTCTCTCTTAGCCAATGGCTGTGTGTTCCCGACCGGGAGTCACGTCAGTCATGTCCTTATTTGGGCAAAACTCATAATCTTAATATCTTCTGAACCGTCACGGTAGAAAAAAATTCACCCCCGTACAGTGTGTGCCATTAGAGAGATTAGCGTTGTAGGGCCAAGACGTTTTTTGAACCAGGCTGTAAACATGTTTATTAATGCTGCAAAGATCGTCTTTTTCCCATTCATATCTATGTGGTTTCCGGTGTTTCTGCAGCCAGCCTCAAGCGGATTCTAGATGTATTGCAGTTTATAGCACTTCCTCATTGGCTTCATCGTTTGAGACCAGAGTTTGCCGCTTGATTGTAACGTGTAAAATAAAGACATTTAACTCCAGACAAATTGCAGAGTTCTGATGAAAAGTTGCAGTTTTAACCCCAGTTTACCCAGAGTATCAAAGGAGCACCTTTAATCCTTCACCATGTCACCAACCTTTCTTGCATGATGAATTAAAAACAAGTCTTCATGAGTCTAAATGAGTGACTCATTTGGAGAGCTAAAATGTCTCTCAACAGATCAGATGTGATAAATGTAACATATGGTTTCTTTGTTAGTCAGTCTTGTTTCTGTCTGCTGCTGCAGTCATGATGAAACTATTCTTGTGGGTTGAGGTTTTGACCTTGTTAGGCTGAAGTTGTCTGCAAGAGCGCACTGTGAAGAAACTCTGCCTGTGGTTGGAGGTGAAAGACGACCGAGTCTGTGTTCTTTCTTTGAGTTAGAAGAAAAGGTGGTCAAAAGCACAGAATGGACAGAATGGTCCCTCCTCTGCGTGCCTCAGCGTGGGCTGAAGATTTTCCAGTCAGATTAACAGCTACACATGAAATCATCTGTTTTTAAAACAGGAAAGTGTCATGTTAATTTGCAGGGTGTGAGCAGCAGGATGAGACGGGACCAGCAGTTTGTGATGATAATGAATGTTCATCAATTCAATACTCATCCCTCTCTCCTTCTTCCTCAGGTACCAGATGGCAGCAGAGGAAGGCAACGCAGAGAAGAAGAAAGGGGTAGGTGTCTAATTTAATGCAATGAAGAAGTATGATGTTAAAATCCTGCATTTAAAAGTTCTAATCTCAAAGTTTTCAGGTGGATGCATGTTAGTTAAGCTCTGAACTTGTGAGCAGAGTTGTGATTGAGTCTCTGGGGAAAGTCTGCATTCAGAGATTGCTGTCACAGACTGTGAGCACTGTCGACACTTCCTCTTACAAAAGGAAACTCACACATCTCTCAGCTGTGGTTTGATCTGAAGCTGTCGGCTGTTTCCTGCAGTGTCTGCTGTCTTCTGTGACTAAAAAAGGAGAGATCAATGACTACAAGATCATGTAGATGCAAGATCTCTGTTAGGGTGAGATCCAAAAACACACCTTGCAACTAAGTTATGAGTGACAGCAAAGAAAGCTGAATAGAGATCTCCTGAAAAGTTTACCTTGAATTGCAGAAATGGTAAAGTGGCAGTACTAGCAGGGAAAACTCAAAGTACCTCAAGTATGACCTCATCGTGGTGCACGCGTATTTTCATACTTGCAAGCACAACTGTTTATGCACATGCTTCCATTTGAGGCTGAAACTCTTTCATCACAGACATGAATCTTCAGTGAGACATCTCAAGTCTTGTTTCTAAACACCCCGGCAGTAAAAGCAGGCGAGCCGTATCAGCCTGTGCTGTCATGCAGCAGCAGTGGTAACAGGATGCCTCTGTCCCACCTGATCTGTGTGGGAGGGAGTGTTAGAAAGCAGACTGTTCAGAGGGTGCAGGTTCAGAACACTTCTTGACAGGCTCGGGTAGGTGTGGTGCTCTCTCTCTTTTTACTCAGTTTGATCTTCTTTAAAAGCATTTCTTGGTTTTCTGTAGTTGAAACTTGAAGAACTTTTAAAGATTACTCAGATTCTGTGACTTTGTGCTTTTAAAACTGTCTTTCATTCTTAGTGAAAATGTTTGTTCCTCTTTTATGAACATGGTTACTTCACTGTTACTTTTGATGCAGATATTCTAACTTTGACAATCTCTTGTGATGTTGCACGTTACAATTTCAGCCAGGTTAGCAGCATGGTTCTGCAGATGGTAATGTTAGAATTACAGACAGCATCTATTGAAAGGATTTCCTTGAAATGGTGCAGACATTCATGCTCCTCAGAGGATAAATCCATACTACTTAAGCCTTGAATTGATTTTTCCTCTGGCGCCGCCGTGAACTCAGAATCTATCTGTTAGATACAGGGACTTCGGTTTCTAATCATCAAACTGGTGACCTTCCCAACAGCTTCCTGTTGAGAATGTCTTTGTATCAATGTCTCACGTTAAACACAGATGCTGTGAACTTGGGAAACAGTCACCACGACATTTGTCTGCTTTTGTTTTTGTTAGTTTTTGGGTCATTTTGCGTCTCATTAAAGGGATGAGCGTGGGTGATGATGCATGCAACAAAGAGCTAAGGTTAGAGTCGCACTCTTGGCTGCTGTGATGAGGACTCTAGCCTCTCTGTACAGGACAGGGCGTGCTTCAACAGCTGAAACCGCCTGCAGGTGTGAATCTAAATATGCATTTGAGACAGCAAGTGTAAATGGAGACAATGCAACTTCACACAGCGTTTATCAGAAGTGTATAACACCAAATATAGGCATGCTAACGCTGAACTTGACACGTAAATGTGGTCAGAATTTGACCTGATAAACCTCAGCTAAGTACATGCATAGAACTGCAACGCTTACATGCAAAGAGGCCAGACTCCTAAAGCTGCAAACATGGCTTTAATCTCTGATTCTGCACTACTCAACGCATATTTCTTCTTGATACTAAAGTCCGCTCTTACAAAGTAGCTACTTTCCCTGCAGTATGCATGTAATTAGGGCTTACTTCTTTGTCATAACAGTGTGCTTCGGACCTTGATCCTCTTGCAAATCCAACGGTGTAAGTTTGTAATGCAGAATTTGAATGACATGTTCGCCTTACAGGCACTAAACTCCATACGCCTCTCTTTGCAGATCAGGTCAAACGGAAGATTAATGAGGGTAACCCCCAATTTACACAGGATGCGCTGCGTTCTGTTACGGCTGTGCACACGTTTGGAATGTAGCGCTAGCTCAGAGCAGGAAGGATCAGCTGGGTCCAGTATAGAGAGAACTACATACAAACAGGTTACAGAGCCTTTCTGTGGTTGAATCATTTGGAGAGTATTCCATTACTTCTGTGCTTTAATCATCACTGAGTATGCTGCAGAACTACAAAGTTTCCATCTTGCAGGTTTAGATAATAATAATAATAATAATACATTTTATTTATAAAAGTGCTTTAAAAGATTCTCCAAGACACTTTACAGGAAAATAAATTGTACAATAGAAAGGCAAAAGGAAAACGGTGCAAAAAAACAAAACAAACAAAAATCAACATTTATAGGTTAAAAGCCAGTCCGGATTTTAATGTATTGAGTGAGGGAGAGAATCTGAGGTGTTGGGGGAGAGAGTTCCAGAGGGTGGGGGCAGCGACAGAGAAGGTCCTGCCCCCCCAGGTTTAGTGAGAGGGTTTGGTGAGACAGGTGAGGAGGTTGGCATGGGTGGAGCGGAGGTTGCGGGAGGGATTGTATGGCTGCAGAAGGTCGGGGAGGTAGGAGGGAGCTAGATGATGGAGGGCTTTATAGGTGATGAGGAGGATCTTGTACTGTATTCTTGAGGTGATGGGAAGCCAATGGAGGTTCTGAAGGACTGGGGTGATGTGGTCTCTGGAGCAGGAGTGAGTGAGGAGGCGTGCAGCTGAGTTTAATATGAATAATTCTGCTCCCTTTTGTCGTCCTGTTACCTTCTGACACAGTTATCTTGAAATCCTGTTGTAGTCGACCTGGATCACTGATATGTGGCTGTTTGTAGCTTACAACCATAATCTGAGTATTTCTGATCTATATGATCTTTAAACGGTCAGGAGTCCATATATGGTGTTTAATTTTGAAATTGGCAGATGTTGCATGCGATCCTCGTGCCTGACTTCCTGTCCAGGTTGTTCTTTTCTGTGCAGATTGACGCGTGCGGGGCGTGGGCTCCATCAAAAAAAATACTCTAGGGGCGCTGGTGGCCTAGCGGTCTAAGCGCCCCACATACAGAGGCTATATCCCTCGTTGCATAGGTTGCTGGTTCGACTCCTGACCGCTACTATATACTGCATGTCTTCCCCCCTCTCTACTCCCCCCATTTTCCTGTCTCTCTTCAGCGTATCCTGTGTAAATTGGGGGTCATAAAGACCAAAGAAATGTACTGGTGAGCAAATTAATGAACCCATCTGATTGTAGTGGAGCATCCTGGATTCTTTTTGGACACTGCTCTTTTTAATCATTGTTATAGAATCATGTGAACTCAGCAGATGATGTTGTGCTCTCATTTGTACTTTTGGAAGAACTCTGTGGAGGTTTTCTTTCTTGTAACTCATATAAAATATTAGCGGACGTGCTCTGCATCATTTTGAGAACAAAAAGCAAACAGAGGAAGAGACAGTGGAGAGAGTTGGAGGTCTTACTTGGGGGAGCCTCTAAGAGAAACATGAGAAACATGAGAGTGATATCAGTCAACAGGCTTATCAGTGGTCTTTGTTAATCCAGGGTTAGTCTCTGTCATCCTCTGTTGGAGTCTCCAGCCCTCTCTGCTTTTACCTTCTTTCTCATTTCCTGGACATATTTTCCCTCACAGTCCGACCGACCCACCGACCGGCCGTCTCTGTTTCTGATTTTCTCTCCCTCCCCGCCCCCTCACCCCCCCCCCTCTGTTTCCTCCCCTCTGTGTTGTAGGGGGTGGGCTTGTTACTTCATGCTGATCTGATCACTTCTCAAGTCTTTCACATCTGGGACAGCTTGTAGCGTTTCCAGCCGGCCAGCAGACACACACACACACCCTCCTCTCTCACACACACACACACCGCCAACTGGACAGCCGGGTCTCCAGCCGCTCTTCAGGTTTTGAACTCTCTTACTTTTTGCAGCTTTGTCCTGAAGTTTTTCCAGCTCGCTCTCTCCCTGCTGTGTCTCCTGTAGATCCAGGTTTACAGGCGTGCATGCTGAGCCACTCTCAGCTCTTTGTCTTTTCCTTTATTTCTCTCTCTCTTCCCCTTCTCTCCTTTTTCCTCCTCATGTAGGTTACAGTATTTGGATCGCTGACATGTTATTTAACTTCTCTGTGTGTGTGTGTAGATGTTATATTTAGCATCAGAGTTTGAGTCTATTGAGTTTCATTCAGCAGTTGTTGGATCGGATGGCGTGAGTCCAGCATTGATGGAATTCATTGAGCAAACTAAAACCAGATTTAGAGAGCAGCTCACGTCCCTCAGTGGGAGTCCTCTCTGACAAAGCTTTAGAAAAAGTGAGTCATCAGATGTAAACTGTCTGATGGACTGTTAGTGTTTCCTGCTCTCCTCCTGACTTTGTTTGAATCCTCATGAATCTGAAGTCTTTCTTAAATCTGTATGATCTGTGAAGTAAACTTTGGCTCTGAGTCGATGAAGCCATTAAGTTAGCATCAGGAAATGATAGACGGCTTAACTTCTGTGTGAAGGTGTGTTCAATACGTCATCTCATGAGTTTTGGGAGGTTTCATTACAGTTTTTCTGCCATTAACACTCAGCTAATTCATAATCAGTTCTTTATTGATTGTGTCAGTGACAAATGTAAACAAAACAGGATGTGTTTGTTTGAATGTGAAGAAGCTGTCAACGACGAGTGGATCTGTTGTATCTTCAGTTTTAGTCGACAGATATTGAAATGGCAACTATTTCTAATAATCCCTGAAGTCTTGTTCAAACTTTATACATTTCCAGCCTTAAAAAAATCAAGAATTTTATTATTTTATTAGAGTTTTTAAGAGTTAACTAAATATATTGGGAATGTAAAAAAAAAAAATACTTGGTAGACTTATTTTGCTAAATTTGGGTGGGACATTTTTGACTTTTTTTTTTTTTTTTTTTGTCATGGTGAATTTATTGAATTTTCCATTCAGACAAAGATCAAATACAACAAAGACAATACAGAAATATAAAGAGAAAACCAAACAAAGTTAGATAGCTTCCATTCACAGGACAGCCAAGGGGAAATGAATATTGTAAAACAAACACGAGAAACACAAAAATAAAAATAGTACAGACTATAAAAGTGACAATAACTCAACTTTATTTATAAAGAACCTTTCATACATAAAAACATGCAAATGCCCAAAGTGCTTCACAGAATAACAGAGAGACAGCAAACAACAGCAATGGTACAATTATAAAAAAATCATGATTATGAATAAAATACTTAAAAAAATAAATAAAATCAACACAGTAAAATTAATAAAATAAGAGTGGAAAGAAAAGTTAAAAATAAGGTAGAGTTAACAAGATCAGATGAACACAAGAAATAAACAGATAAATAAATATTTTTTTAATTAATTAAGATAAATCAGTGTTAAAACAATGATTAAAATAATAATAAATAACAATAAAGAGGAGAAATCTATAAATAAATAACATTAAAATAAATTAAAAAGTGCACCAGATCAGAGTTTGTGTTTATACAAAGCCACGCCCCTTTTCATGCATGAAGTGGCATATTTGACATTTTCAAACTAAGTGTGCAATAATGCCAAAAAAAAAAATGTCTTTATTTTGGGGGATTTTGCAGGCATTGATAATAGATTATAGTTTGCACTCCTTAAAAAATGTGTAAAGAAAAAACAAACCAATCAACATCAGGGTTTGTAAGAGTCTTGTGATGTTTTAGCTCGCTCTTCTTAACGGTTTGTTAGATGTCCCTAATGTGGTAAAACATTGTGCCACTTCAAAAGACCAGTTTTTATGTGTTTTAAACCTCCTTCCTGCTTTTTAGAAAAGTGTACATGGACTTCTAGTCAGTCAGAGACCTTTGAGTTAACATAAGAGAGTAATTGTTGAGAGATGGACGAGTGTGTTTTTGTCTTTATTGATCGGCCAGCTGAAGAGAGACAGGAAATGTAGGAAGTAGAGAGCGGGGGAAGACGTGCAGCAAAGGGTCATGACTGTGAGTAGAACCAGTGACGATGGGAAGGAAGGCCTATTGTCCTTCAGAGCAGCCAGATAATCCCAGATTACAGATTACTGAATGTTCATGTCGTATTGTTTGGAGTTAAATAACTGATGATCATTTCTTCTTCTCCACAGGTTGCAGAGCCTCTGCCCTCTACACTGCGCAGCGGGAACCTGAGTGTTTTAAAGAAACGTTGGGAGCAACAGCAGCAGAAGCCAAGCATCAGAGCTCCACCTAAAGCTTCACCCTGCAGCCCTGCAGCCCCTCAGACCTCCACCAGTCTGTCAGCAGGCCTTAAATCCAGACCCACACCCACACCACAGATCCAGGACAAGTCAGACACCTTAAAAACCACCACCACCACCACCACGTACGCTGAAGACCAGACTCCTGAGCTGGAGACGCAGGTTCCCTCTGAGACCAGCTCCAACCACATACAGTCGGCCCCGCCCGAGGATCTGACTGACATGGAGGAGAAGCCCAGCAGAGAGGCGGAGGAGCAGGAGAGAGCGGCCGCCGAAGTGCCCGAATCAGAGAAACCCAGCATTCCTCTGAACAGCCTGAAGATGATGTTTGAGAAGGGCGAGAATCTGACCGACCAGGTGAGTCTCTTAAGATGCTTTCACACATGACATCCTGACGCTTTCAAGAGAACTGCAGGGCATTTAAGTTCTGGAGTTGTCTCTCATACCGAACCTAAAAGTAGAGGACATATTGGCTCTCTCATTTAATTTCAAATTCATGGAGTTACAGCAGCAAACAAGAAGGTGTACAGTCCAAGAATTTCAACAAGAATATATATAGAAAAAAAATGTCCATCAGAGACGACAGCTTGGCCATAATTCTCCTGTCAGCCACCACCTCCACAGGGTTCAGGACTGAGCTGGCCTTCTTCCCCAGTTAGCTCAGTCCTGCTCTCCTGTATCCTGTCCGCCCACAGCAGGTGAAATCCTTCCAATGTGGCGTTCGTGTCCGGTGTTAGCTCTGTTAGCATGATGCCACTCTGCCAGTACTCCCTCTGGTGCTGGGTTAGCTCGTCCCCCTTATTGTAGATAGATCTTACATTCCCCATAATGGTGGGTGGAAGGACAGGTCCATGTCGTCTTTTCTTAGCTTGCACCTCAGTCCCAGCACGTCATCCTTGCCTCCTTCTCCTCAGCTCACAGGGAACATCGGGCCTGGCATCGTTTAGCATCTCTGGACACACACAGGAACAAAAAGAGTAAACACACCACTGCAAACGTAGCCAGTTTGGTGTCTATGGTCAACAAATGAGTCATTAAAAGTCATGACAGGCTCCAAATACAAAGAGAACTAAACAGATATGAAAAAAGAGAGCTGCTGCAACAAGCAGCCACTCGAGCGGCGCTAAGGGGGAGGAGTCTTCTGTAATAGGGACTCAATCACTATAAAGAGCTTAACACAACACAAACTCATCAGTAGAAAACATGGCGATCAGAAAAGAGTATAAATCAGAAACACCCTCTTACTCGGAGGCTGGCATGAAAACTCTGCTCAAAGTTTTCCTTCTGGAAAATGTTGGGAAATTCTCCTGGCATCCTCAGCATGTGTGAAAGGAGCTCTACTGTCGTGTCGCGACAGGATCACATTCCTTCAAATGAAGTGATTTAAGATTTGTTGTTCCTTTTTTTTATGAGTTTGATCATGTCAGAAGGAACATCTGGATATTTTTGTGTGTGTGTACGTTACACAACAAACATCAGGTGAGAGACAAGGGGCATTTAAATCAGCAGTGAGTGTCAGAAGCAGAATGTGTTTCCTTCTGTCTTTGTGATCGCCTCAAGATTACTTAGCATCTGCTTTTCATTTAGTAACCACTACTGCTCATAACTATCGACACATTTAGTCATTTTTCAAGCTAATACTGGAAGCATTTAAGGATCAGAGCGTTACAAAAAGGCTGAATCTGATCTGTGATGTCAGGTCCTAACTTTTGTGGGTGTGTGATTTCTGCTCCTTCAGCTCTGACATTTAACAACAGAGATGTTCAAAGTAATGAGCTGTAAGTTGACGGTCTGAGGAGTGAAACAGAAACAGAACGAAGTCCTGATTAGTTTCAGTTTAAGTAAAAACAATCGGCTTGTTCTCAAAGAGGTCAGATCCCTGCAGTGCGGGCGTACTGTGAGTCACATGGTGCAGCTTCCCTTCACCATCCTTCACCTCAGCACACACACACACACACACACACACACACACACACACACACGCTCAGCTGACTCGCACATCCTCTGGATAAGCACCAGTAACTCGAGCCCTCCTTCATACCCCTGCAGGCTGCTAATTGTTTTTTGTTGAGCATAAAAGTCGGGTCCTTTAACGTCCAGTCATGCATCTCCTCCAGGCGTGTAAAATGTAAAGTGCTCGTACTCGAGGTGTGGCGTGTTAACAACAGCCACGCTGTGTTTCCTCCGCACAGAGCGCTCTCTTATGACAGGAAGAGAACTTTACAACGCTTCAAGAAGGAAACTGATGAAGCATTATTCTGTGTTTAAATCAACTACTACGAGAGTCGGCACCACAAAGCGGTGTATTTAATCAATTCACTACAAGTATTAGATGTAATGTAACCAATTTGTTATACAGTGAGGAAGTGCTGTTGTCACATTTCTTATATTAACAATGGATCACAAGACTATGTATGTGAAAGCAGCTCATTTATAGCCATGTGACCTCACGCCACACATGTCTTTAAGTCTTATTGGATCATTTGTTTTATTACATGCTCCTTTAGCTTCTTTAAAAACCCTCGAGTGCAACCTGCTGAGCATCAAACACGAGACAGGAAGTGAGTTAAGTTTATTTATAGAGAACTTCACACAGACTGAAGTCACAAAGTGCTTTACAAAGACAAAACATGCAGAAAAATGAACAAGATGGAAGAAACAGGCGACATGAGAGGAGCTCCCAGATACAACAATCAGCTATAGTGCATCTAAATATGTAGGATATTAAAGGATAGTTGAGATTTGAACAGATTTTGAATCCACAAGCCTGTGAGTCAGTGTGAGATATTTGGATTTAAAAGCAACATGGAGCCAGTGAAGGGACTGAAGTACAGGAGTGATATGACACCGTTGTTTAGCCATGCAGCATCCTGTATTGACTGCAGAGTGGACATGCTAAATGAAGAGAAAGAGGAAGAAGTGCAATAATCGATACAGGATGAGATGTATCAGCATCTCAAGTTCAGAGGTTGGAACAAGACGTCTTCATTTACTATGACTTCTTAAATGGAAGTAACCTGAACCCAGAGAGCTAAACATTAAAGTGACCAGCAGCTTAGAGATGCTCTCACCAGCTCTGGATTGCAGGACAAGATGTTTCTCCACTTCCCCCTATCAGAGATGTTCGGGGGTCCAGTAGCTCCTCAGGCTGCTCTCACATCTGTGCCCACTAACTTCCCCAATCTCAAGACCAGCCTGAGACTGACACTAAGGTTTTTGCCACAGTGTCAACAGGCAGAGGAGAGTACTTTCTGTGGATTGATTGGTTTATACCAATCGGAAGCATTCTAATATGTTCCATTCTATTCTCACGTTTTTGCCACCGTGTCAACAGGCTTGGGGGACTACTTCCTGTGGATTCTAATCAGATCCAGTCCATTCCATTCCGTGCTATTCTATTCTATCTCATTCAATTCTCAAGTTTTTGCCACAGTGTCAACAGGCTGAAGGGACTACTTCCTGTGGACTGATTTGATATGCCATGTTTGATCAGGTTGTCCCAAGCATTTATTTGATGTTGAGAATTAATCACCACTCCTATGGTGTTTTGACCAATCAGAAGCATTCTAATAGTTTCCATTCCATTCTCACGTTTTTGCCACAGTGTCAACAGGCAGAGGGGACTACTTTCTGTGGATGGATTGATTTATACCAATCGGAAGCATTCTAATATGTTGCATTGCGTTCTCTTACGTTCAATTCCATTCTGTTCCATTCTATTCTCACGTTTTTGCCACCGTGTCAACAGGCTGAAGGGTCTACTTCCTGTGGACTGATTTGATATGCCATGTTTGATCAGGTTGTCCCAAGCATTTTATTTGATGTTGAGAATTAATCACCACTCCTATGGTGTTTTGACCAATCAGAAGCATTCTAATCGTTTCCATTCCATTCTCACGTTTTTGCCACAGTGTCAACAGGCTGAAGGGACTACTTCCTGTGGATTGATTTGATATGCCGTGTGTGATCAGGTCGTCTCAAGCATTGCTTATGATGTTGAGAATGAATCACAATCATTATGGGGTGTTGACCAATCAGACGCATTATATTCGTTTCCATTCCATTCTCACGTTTTTGCCACAGTGTCAACAGGCTAAGGGGACTACTTTCTTTGGATTGATTTGATATGCTGTGTGTGATCAGGTCGTCTCAAGCATTGCTTTTGATGATTTAATCACCACTGTTATGAGTTTTGGCCAATCAGAAGCATCCTATTCTATCCCATTCAATTCTTATGTTTTTGCCACAGTGTGAACAGGCAGAGGAGGGAATGTGACAGACTTATTCCAGCTGATTGATTTGATGTGACGCTCTCGTTCATTCTTGTTACTGTTATTCAGTTTGAAGACTGTAGAGTCAAAAGAAACTTAAAAGCAAACGCTCCACTCTCTCTGATTTCATCGTTCTGCCTCTTTAAACATCGTCCTGAAATCTGCAGCTCGTTGGAGAAGTTCAGTGAGCAGATAACAGCTTCACTCTCCTAATAACTCAGAGCCAATCCCCCGCAGCAAACAACCACTCCTTGAATATTTCCTGCTCGTCCGTCCCTTTTTTAAATTGAAGACTTTATGAGCTGGAACATGTTTTTTTTTTCCTGCTGTCAGGTCTGCCAGATAAACAGGCTGAAACATTTCCCCCCTATCACCAATCAATCTTTGTCTTTAGAGGGCGAGGAGGTTGCTAAGTGTCTTTTTTTTTCAAGTCGACAAACCCTATAGAAGGATTAAAAGAAAGCAATGTTAAATGTTTTATATTACAAAGACTGAGTTATTTCTTATAACAGTGAAGCTCTGTGGTGGTAAACCGCTAAAACCAGCCGTCTGAAGGTCACAGAAATCCCCTAAAGCTCACTGCTGAACATGCAAGTGTAAAAATATGAAGCTGTGTTTATAGAGGGAGATGCATACTGAATTACATAGCTTGTATCGCTTGTGCAGCTTTGTAAGAAAATCCATCTTCTTATGTGACTCAATAATGCACCTCCAAAACTTAAGAACAGTCCTTTAACAAATGTTACTGGATTCATGCTTTTCAAAGGGCTCCCAAGTATTTACAGGAGCAGGACTGTCTCTCAAACAGAGCCAGTACTCATCCTAATGAACAAACATGTTTCCCAGTGTGGTCCACAGATGTGCTTCTGCAAAGATGAATGAGATGCATCAAGCTTTGGGTTCCTAGAAAATACTTTAAACCGCAGAAAATACTCTGATACTTTTAAAAGTATTTTAGTAATGGGATGTGTTTATGCATCTAGAGTTCCCCAGATGTATTCTTCCAGTCTGTTGTGGTTTTGTTAAGTCTTGTAGGATCCAGCACCAACAAAGGAGTGTCTCTTTACAAAAAAGAAACCTGATGATGTTAAAAAGAAGTGCTGCTCAAACAGAAAATCTTTGTTTTTCCACTTTGTTGACCTCTGACGTGGCCTTCCTAAGAAGTGAGATCAGGCAGCGCTGCGGGGAGTTTGGAGGATTTGGAGTCTTTTATTGTGTCATCGACTAAAGGCTGAATTCTTTGGTGAGATCCTCGCAGAGTAATAAAGAACCTTTACAGTCCTGCAGACACAGAGTTGAGGGGTTTTGTACAATAGTGTCCACTGTATAGTCGAGGCCGAGTCTTCTGCTTCTCTTTGTGAAGCCTTGCAGAGCAGATGATGTCATGGTACAGACTGGGGGGGTGGGTTCATGACTGCAGACAGCTGATCTGCGCTCTGAGGCTCTTCAGACCGTCTCCCCTAAAGCCATCAGAGCCCCCCGAACTCCCCTCCCACCTCATCAATCACTTCTGTTGTCCACTTCTCCTCTGCTCCTCAGCTCTCAGTCCATCTCTTCTGTTTTCTCTCAGCACTCCCTTTACCTCCTCTTCATTCTTCTACACATCCTCAAAGACCTTGAACCTCCACTGTCTCCTTTCACGAGTGTCTCCAAGGATGTTAAAGTCAGACTTCCATGAACATTTCTGTGCACATTAATCCCCGAAGAAATGATCCCAGTGACTTTTCAAATCTTCTGACTCTCCCCTTGAACCGCTTCCATGAGGTTCACATGTGTGATGCAGAGTGTAATGAATCAAACAACTTCTTTATGGATCACCAAGACATTTGCTACAGACATTTCCGTCTCCCTCAGGGTGAACTGTCTGCTTTTATCTAGAGCTTTTCACAACCAATTAGCAAATGTGTGCTAATATGCAAAACACTTGGAGAGAACAAGGCAAAGTTTACACTTACATGTGAGTAGCATGGATTGTATAAAACATGGACGTAGTCTCTGTGATGAAGAGGCATTTTGAAGCCCATGGATGGAAGTCTTAATGGTAGAAAAGCTGACTCTTACAAACCTTCAATTAATCTAGAAGGTTGGAGGTGACAATTAACGGCCTCACAAACGGCTACACTGCGCCCATCTGTCCCTCATTATTCAAATATATGCATCACTCTCAGCCTTAATGTAATTAAAACAAAGAGCCCCCCCCCCCTTTACAGTATTTGCAATTAAAAATTGAGCTATGTAGACCAACACAGTTTTTGTATCGGCCTGTAAATCTGTTTATTTCTTGGCCTTTGGAGCAAGCCTCTAGTGGACACTTGAGGAACTGCACTTTTGGAACTTTCACTTGCTTTTTCAAAAGCTGCTTGACTGTAGCAAGCAATAAGACATTAAAGTTTTATGAATAGTGCAACAGAGACACACTTATGTCCCCACAAAGTCTACCACCATTGGTCCCAAACACGCATAGTTTAAAACCTCCCCAATAGAATATCTGCATACCAAAGTAAGAACAATAACAGGACTTTAAAACAACACTTTTTCATTGAGGAATATGCAACTCATTAAAACTGAAGTCTGTTGTCTCCTTACCCACAATTCCAAGCAGCTGTCCCAACACACCCGCCTGCAGGATGCTGCAGTAATATGTAAGCATTTACAGCAGCTGTGCACAAACAGTCTTAAAGGGCTGCTACTGTAGGATGGCTGAAGGCTAGAGCTGAAACAAAGAGTCAGTCAGAGGAAGTAAAAGTTGCAGAAGGAGATTTTGATGTCACCTTCCCAGTACTGAGAGTTTCTGTCAGGAAGCTCTCAGTATGTTTTCTCAAGATCAAGAAGAAGTTACGTCAAAATAACAAACCCGGTTCCCCTTAATGGATTAGTTTGATTATCTTGAGACAGAAAAGCTTGTTCCCTCCTGATAGAAGGATCATGTTCTGGTGATCTAGAAAACAAAAAATCATCTGTTAAGTTGAGATCTTGAGAAAACAGCTGGAATTAACTCTATCACATAAATATGGAGTAAATTAAACCAGTAGTAGTGATGGAGTGACAAAAACAAGACATTTAAAGGTAGAACTTGGACTTCAAAAACAGGGAGGCCATTTTTATGCTGTTTTCTAGTTCAGACATATGAAAGTTCATCATTTAATCCAGAAACTTCTGGTGGATTTATCAGAAATGGGAGCAATCTTTCAAAGCACACACTCTTTATAAACATATCTGCCTCCAGCCCATGTTTGGATAACCCCCTCTCCATTAAGCCCCCTCGCTGGGCGGGCGGAGCATGCAGCCATCAGGCACTCTGAAATTAATTGACCCTCAACCTCTTTTCGGAACAAATCCCTCCCTCCTGCACACCAACACACCCACAGAGCGGCTCCTCCCTCCGTCTTTTCCTCCCACTGTCCCCCCCTGCACCAGCTGCTCCACCACCTCCCCTCCTGTCCCACCCTGTACGCCCCCTCCTCTTTATTCTGCGACTGTGTGGACCGTGACACAGTAAAAAAGAACAAAACCAGCCGCACACGCACAGATGGATAAAGGGGGGTTACACCGTGGCACACTTTGACCCCCCCCCCCCCCTCCTTCTATGATCCCTACCTTCATCCGGCCGCACCCCCTTTTTTGAACACCTGCTCCCTGTCGCCTTTATGTTCCCAGTTTACGTTCCCTCCTCCTCCCCTAAACCATCTCCAGAGGCTCTCCCACATCTCCCCCGGTTAGACGCCAGATCGGGCTGCTCTGCTCAGTCTGAACCTCTCTTCTCTGCTGGATTAACTCATTTGCTCTCTGGATTTGCTTCACTTCCATCTCTCTGCTCACTCTTCGATCCCGTATGGCCTTTTTCCTTCCTCTTCCTGCACAGGAGGTAACTATGGTGTTTCATTCATTCGGATTCCCTTGCTTTCTTTGTCTGGCCTCTGAACAGGCAGCGGCTTCATCTCCCCGAGACAGACCGTCGACTTTTACTTTCTCTCTCTGTTTTTATATTTGACTTCTCTGTTAGAGCGGCTGAAAGAGTCCATTCAGGCGACCCGGCTGCAGTGAAAACAGTCTCTCAAAGACTGCTTCATTGGTGAACTTTATCAGTAGCTGCTTTCAACTTTGTCGGCTCACTTTAAGCTGAGAAACTGCACCGCTCTGGTCGGGTGTATCACCTTATTTAAAGCCTCTTAAAGGCGTCTAACTCATGCTGTGGATTCCTCTCTTCTGTCTTTGTTTTTGTGAGGGTATTGTCTTTTATGAACTGGAGTTCTGTGTGTGTGTCTGTGTGTATGTGTGTGTGTGTGATAAATTCAGGGACAGGGTGGAGTCGTTAAAGGAACTGCAAGTCAGCCCGTCTGTCTAAAAGAGAGCTATAATAGTATCAGGATTAGCCGCAGATTCTTTGTCTGATCCAGCCTCCCAAGACCTCATTTGGACCGGCTGCTTGTTTACATCCTGCTAACCCTCTGTGCATGTTTACCCCCCTCATGTACAGACACACACATGCATACAAAACCAGTCTCAGACACCCCCTCCTCTTCAAAGCTGCACCCATGGTCTCTGGAAGATAATCCACCCTTGGGGATAAAACCGTCATTACCATCATGATGATGGTTTCTTTTGTGTCTCTGATGCCAGACACGAGCCCACAAACACACCGAGTCCTCGTTTGTGTCTGTGCACACGTTAAGTTCCAAAACCAGTGTGTGATGTCAAAGGTATGAATTATTTATGGCTTCATGCTGACTCAGACTTTCAGATGTAAAGACTGACCGTCACATGACATCATCTGAGAGGGTTCGACTCTGCTGATCAGAGCGTAACATCCTTGCTTGGGGGTTTTAAAATGTGAGAACCATGGAGCCTAAAACTGCTTCAAACAGTATTTTTGATAATGAAATAGGATCAAATGATTACCAGTGTTTTAACGACGTCCCCTAGTCTACAACTCGGCTCAACACAGCTGTACCCCTCCCAGCTTTACAGAGTGTTTGTAGCATCTTTTATTTTATAGTTCTAGTTTTACAGCGATGACTTTAAAGAGCAGGTTCCTCTCACTGCTGTTAAAACTTGATTTGTTTTAGCCACATAAGCTCTTAAAACTCACTGAACAAGACCGACTCGGCATCAGACAGAGGACAGACAGATACCTGAGCTCAGAGGTTCTCTAAGTGGGTTCAAAAGATGATGTCCAAAACATTTAAAATGTCATATTTTATCAATTTATGTCAAAATATGATTGAAAAAACGGTTAAAATTTGAGGTAAATCCATGCAAAGACAAATGCTTCATCAGTTTTCTGCTTTTCTTTGTTTCCACATGAACCTCTGAGTGGATTACGACAGATTAACAAAAGCATAAATTGCAGCAGGTTAATTTCCAGCAGCACAGGAAACACGGCCAGTTTGAGACTCACCTGTGCGTTCACTTACTAAATAGTCCAGTCACTGCTTCATGTATTCTGTCTCTGGACTTTTTGTTTGAGTGTTGGGCTCATGTCTGGTTTTTGATTGGTCTGTTAGTTCTTCCCTGCAGCTGTGAGCAACGTTTGACCACCTTGAGGGACATAGGGGGTCTATGAGTCTACGGCACCATGTTTTCGGGGCTCACAAGCTAACACGTTTCAAAACCCTTGCCCTAGCTGGTTAACATAGTGGAGCCTTTGGAAGCTAAAACACAAACCTGTCCCTTAAGAGTTGGTGGAGACCAAAAACTGAGGGCGTTGGTGTCCATTAGGTTAACAGAAAGCTTTACCCTTAGATGGATGATAAAGTTGCTTCTTATCTGCTGGACGTGTAAAAAAACAACCTGTTATCTCTTCCTGAACTTTCAATTTGTGTCGACTTTGGCGCCCCCTGTGGACAAAGTGTCTTGTCTTTTTACGAGTATTTGTCTGTGTTTTTTGGGAATAGATCCCATCATGCTGCAAACAATCACTCGGTGTGAGTATTTGTTGTGAAAATCACCCTGTCCGACTTATACTCCGTAGCAGCGATCAGTCGTTAACTATCTAGGAATACTGGATCTAGTCGCTGATGATCTAGTTGCTGCTTTTAAGTCATGTAGAAGCATCAGTGTAAATTATAGCCTGTTTCATGACCACTCCTCACAGGAGCTCCAAGTTGATCTTTTAGTGTCAAAACTTCTTGTGGAGACCCCTTGTGGCCATTAATCAGTCCTTGTTCGATTCTAGATATTCTTACAATCTTAAACTCTGGTAAATCAAACTAAACATACTGTTTGAAACCAGTTTCCTTTGTCTGTATAGATGTTGAAGAAATGAGTGCTGTTACAGGGATACGAACACTACCTATAGAATGTCTAACCCATCCTCTATCAGCCCCTTTAAAGAGGCCAGAAGGATATAATTCATACTAGGCTTCATATTGTTTTAAGACGGCTGGAATATAAATGTTTTCTGGAATGTTTCTTCAACTCAAAGAAAAGGTGAATCTCCAGAATATTTCAGCTGTAGCTTCTTGTTAATGAAGGAATCTGACGAGCACTGGAACAGTGAGGCTCATGTTTTTGTTGTTTCTGTAAACTGTGTCACTTTGAAGCACGGAGGAGAAAGATATCAGGCGTATTTCTTATTACAGGGTCCAGATTTCACAAAGCAGACAGTGTGATGAAGTGTTTGAAACATTTAGCTGGAGGAATTTATTTAAGCAATCCCTGATGAGCATCAACTTGTCTGAACTATGCACGATATCTGTCAGCTTTCGCCTCCTCGGTTCTGCTTTGTCTCCTCTTTTTTCTACCTGCTGAAGCCTGCAGAGACTCTGTGGGCAGAGCAGGTGAAGCTTCGTCAGGCGTGTGAGCCAAGAGCATCACAGTCGTGATCTGACCTGTTGTGTAAGCTGTAATTCAATTGATGGGAGGAAGGCGAAGTGTGTCCTCGAGCTGCTTGCAGAGTTGTTTCAGCTGGGTCGTGTTGCTGCAGGAGAGTTTGGACTTGATGGCTAATGAAGGAGCTACAGAACATATCTGAATATTAAACTTAATGAAGGAGCTACAGAACATATCTGAATATTAAACTTAATGAAGGAGCTACAGAACATATCTGAATATTAAAGCTGCTCTTATTTTGAAGGGGTTCAAGCAGCGGACTCTTTCTTTTTTTTTTTTTTTTACATTTTACATATCCTTTATTATAACATAATAAGAACATACAGAAAAATAGGTTTGGTCCATGAAAAAGTCTGAGGATTGAAATAAACTACGGCCACTCCCCCTCCCCTTCCCTCCCTCCCCTCCCAGTGACGTGTTTTACATCCCTCAGGTTCCCACCCCTTGTTTTTAATTTTGCCCCCATTCAAACCCAGGTTAGTGTATTCTTGGAATCAGGCCATGAAACTGACACACGCTAAAGTTTCAGCCAGGACACTCGTCTTAAACTTCGACAGGGAAACAACCATCAAACTTAAAAAGGAGGCGTCAGGTTCTCAGTTAGTGTCGCATGAAGCTACGACTCAACAGAGCTCGATTAAGTGTTTATGGCTTCTCTGCACACGTTGAAATACACAAAAACTAAAAGCAGATTTTGCCCAGCCTGCAGGAACATCAATGTTGTTACATTTGTGTCCTGTAGATCAGCTGGTTTGTCAAATGATGTGATGCCATCTTCATGTTGCAGAGAGCTAAATCACTGTGCTCTGCAAAGCGGGCTGATTAATAATATAAATACTGCTTCAACTATCTGAGCATAGACAAAGAGATAAGAAAAACATCTGTCAGGATAAGAGATACAATTTCACTTCACATCCATCTTCAGTTTATTTCTGCTCAGTATTTACAAAACTATATAGACTAGAGGTACTCATACTAGCTACTTCCTTGATATTCTGTACTAGCTAACAAGACAAGTACTGATATAATACATGTTTCAAAACAAGAATCATTAATAAAAAAAAGAAAGACCAAACTTCATACTAAATGCCACCATCAACGAAAGATGTAGTTTGTCAAGTCAACTTTATTTATATAGCACATTTAAAAACAACCAGTGTTGGCCAAAGTGCTTTACAAGGTACAGAGTACATGAAGACAACAATAAACAACAACATAACAGGATATTACTGTCCTCTTCAAGAGGAGAAGGCCAAAGATAAGAGATGTGTCTTCAACAAAGATTTAAACATTCAACAGTGGGGGGCCGATCTTAATTGGAGTGGCAAGCCATTCCAGAGCTTGGGGGCCGCTGCTGCAAAGGCTCGGACCCCCTGGGTTTTAAGGCGACTCTTAGGCACATCCAGGAGCAGCTGGTTTGTTGACCTCAGTGCTCAAGCTGGGTTATGATTGAACATGGAGAGGATCAGCCAGATGAAAGTGTCAATAACTCAACTTTTAACAACACATTAACAATATTTCAAAAAACGCTTTCTTCCACCTCAAAAACATCGCCCGTCTCCGCCCCTCCCTAAAACTCTCATCCACACCTTCATCACCTCAAGACTCCATTATTGCAATAGCATCCTCTACGGTACACCCAACACCCTCCTCAACAAATTACAATACATACAAAACTCAGCTGCACGCCTCCTCACTCACTCCCGCTCCAGAGACCACATCACCCCAGTCCTCCAGAACCTCCATTGGCTTCCCATCCCCTCAAGAATACAGTACAAGATCCTCCTCATCACCTACAAAGCCCTCCACAATCTAGCTCCCTCCTACTTCACCGACCTTCTGCAGCCATATAATCCCTCCCGCAACCTCCGCTCCACCAACGCCAACCTCCTCACCCGTCTCACCAAACCCAAGCACCGAACCTGCGGGGACAGGGCCTTCTCTGTCGCTGCCCCCACCCTCTGGAACTCTCTCCCCCAACACCTCAGATTCTCTCCCTCACTCAATACATTCAAATCCGGACTCAAAACCCACCTTTTTACATAGGCTTTAAAACTATAATTGATTGATTTTTTTCTTGTTTTGTTTTATTTTGCTGCCTTGCTTTTCTTTGATTTTCTATTGTATAATTTTATTTTCCTGTAAAGCGCTTGGAGAATCTTTTAAAGCACTTTTATAAATATAATGTATTATTATTATTTATTATTAATAATAATTTCAACCGAACGCTGATTCTTACATTTTTTGAAATAGTTGTTGTTGTTATTTTGTCTGTCTTGAATTCCCCCCCTCTGGGCCAGGGGCGCACATTCATCTGCATTACATGAAAACACAAGTGATCATTGTTGGAGTCGTTCAGGCCTTCATTACAGCGACTTCACACATGACATGCCAATAAAACCCTCTTTTTTGAAAACATATCTGCTGTCAAAGCTGCAATAAAATTAATAATAATTGAAGGAAAGTAAAATTTAAAGAATGAAGTTTTAAAAGCAGAAACGGGGACATCATTTGACGTTCTTTCAAAAGTAAAATCTTGTTTCCAAAAGCAGAAACTTCACGGTGCACTAACACAAGCTCACTATTGTTAAATCAATGTGTCACATAAGCTTTATATCAGCTACTGTAATCTGTGAACGCTGAGTTATCTCGTGATGGACTGATATCAGGGAACAGGGCGAGGCGTTGTCGGCGGGGCGTCCTCTCTTTGAACTGAAAACCTGGGTAAAGGAATGATTTGTTTTGTTTCAGCTGGTCGCTGTGGACAGACGGGTTGTCTGTCTGACGCTACGTCCCTCTGAGCTCATAAGGGGATTAAAGCAGTGTGGTCTGGACACACAGACACACACAGACACACACACACAGACACACACACTCGGCTCTGTACCTCAGCGATCCACTCTTGTCTGTGTTTCTGCTACACTTTGATCTTTTTGATGGACACTGTTGCATCAGATCTTTTGGCTCTGCCGGCTGAAACATGTGAGCATCAGATGGTCGTGTGTGTGTGTGTGTGTTCATGTAATGTGTGTCATCCAAGACGCATCCAAGCTGATTTGTGTTTTTCCATTTGACGTCTGTTTATGGCCTGGAGTGTTTGTTTCCACGCCTCTGACTGAGTGTGTTTGTTTTCTTGTAGGTGTCCAGGGAGCAGACCAGTAGAGGAAGCACTTCTGCCAACATGGAGCAGCTTCTAGGAGGTCAGTATATCTGCTCTGTATCAATTCTTGATCATTTTCAGCCTTTTTATTGGAGAGATGAAATATTAGGAGTGAAGAGAAAGAGGGACTTTCATTATAAGTCCTCAGGGGAGATCAGAACCTGGGACATGTGGAGGGGAAGTTTGGTCCATTAAAGGTTCTTATTGTTCAACTTTTATTAAACCTCAAGGCCACAAAGAAGCTCCTCATACTCTGTTTGGATATGGAAGCTTTAATGTGCAGCAGCATATTTTCCAGCTGTGATTCACCTGCTCAGATATGAGGTGCCGTTTGTAAAGTTGTGCACACTGAAAATAACAGAAACATTTTTCCATGTTTGGCTCTCAAACGACATAATAGAGTACTGTGAATTTTGAAAAGTCACTTTTCTATCACATTTAGAACAAAATGTGTGATCTTTATCACTTTGAGTTTATCTTGACAAACATATATATAAGTTAAGATATCCGTTAAGTCTAAATGTTGAATCGAAATGTTAAATGTTGCTCTGTGATCCTAAATATTTAGCTAATATTCAAATTTACACTGCTGTCCAGCGGAAGTACAAAAATAAAAGCTTCAGAAAGCTACAGAGCAACATTTAACATTTCGTTTTAACATTTCGATTTAACAATCAACAATTATATTTAACATTTATATTATATTAAACACTTAACATTCATATTTAATATTTATATTTAACATTAAGGTTTAACAATCAACATTTAAAATTACCCTTTATATTTAACATTTATATTTAACATTTAACACCTATATTTAACATTTGTGTTTAACATTTATATTTATATTAAACATTTATATTTAATATTTAGATTTAACATTTATATTTCTATTCAACATTTATATTTGACATTTAGATTTAACATTTATGTTTTGATTTACTATTTAACATTTATATTTAACATTTAGATTTAACAGTGATTGTAACTTACAACATATATTTGTCACAACAAAATTAGATATGAAGATCACAAACATTCCTCTAAATGTGATTTTAAAAAAAGTCACTTTTCATAATTCACTCTTAATTTTTAAGACATTTTAGAGCTAAATGTTGAAAATTGTTCGTTATTTTCAGTGTGCACAATTTTACAAAGAGTGCCCCATACTCGGCACCAAACATTGGACAGACATAAACACACTGTAGGATTTAGAAGCTACATGGTCTGATATTTTTCGTCTGAGTCAGTGGACAGTGTGATCATATCATGAGATAAAAGCTGAACCCTGAATGCATGCTTATTTTGCTGCTTGATGAGAGTATGATGCTACTTTTAATAAGCTACACTGATAGTTAATGAAGGACGAATACATTCCATTTTTAGATTTCCCCGCCTCTATTTCCCTTCAAACAAATAACTTTAAGGATTTATTCCTTTTTATTCGTATTAACTCAACCTGTCAGAGAACATCTGCAACCACTGCAGGTCTATCTTTACCCTGACAGATACTCTGATTGTCTTTGGAGAACGTTCTGGCAAAGCTGCAAAGCCTGTTACTCTCCTGGCAGCAGCTTCGTCACCAGACATCGTTGTTTCAGCTTGGGTTGTCTCCACCTTGGCTGAACTTGTTAAAAAGCTACAAAACTAATGTATTAGCTTAAATAAAGAACGACCCTCATTATTAGATAATCCTCTCTTCAAGCACTTCTGGTGTCAGTATGTTGATACCATTAAAAACTGAAATAACGAGCAGTCTGTTGGATGGATGTCGGGTCAGATAATAATTGTGCCAAATAACCTCAAACGTTCTCCTCAGACTCTTTCCAAACAGAGCAGGTCTAGACTGTACTCTGTTCTATTCTTAACAAAGACCCAACACCAAGACTGGATAAGATCCAGTCCCATCTTACAGACAGGACTCAGTCTGATCTCATCTTAATCCACCATGAGCAGAGCACTTTGCAGCATTTAGCAAGTTACAGTGGCAAGGACAAACTTCCTTTAACAGGCAGAAACCTCCAGCAGGACCAGACTCATGTTAGACACACATCTGCTGAGACCGGTCAGTGATGAAGGACACATACTGTACATATAAGGAGCACCATCCACTGTTGAAAGAATGTGATATATACAAGTTTTAAACCGTAACAGTGGCATCCCAAAATAAGAGAACAGAGGATTTATGGATTAGGATACATTCCCTTTGTTTTGGCCGACTCAAACACTAAAATATAAAGTGGATTATGGATGGAGAAAAGCTGCAGATGCTCAGGAACATGTTCTGAAAATAAGAGTGAACCAGAACAAGTCATTGCCTCTAGCTTGAACCTTTTCTAAAACCAGTCAAATGTTGTTTTTTAACCCAGTGATGCAGCTGTTTCCTTTAAAGCATCCACACTGGGAGTATTTAATTAATAATGATGTATGAACCTCTCAGTGTACTTTTGGTTTCTCTCTCTGTGTGTTTTTCCCTGATCCTAAGCATCATTGAGGAGAAGGTTTATCAGTTCCTGTCTTATTATTGGTGGTTTCCCGTCACTCCATCTGCACATGCTCCATTGTTCTCCGGGACTTTTCAATCCGTCCAAACATTTTCCTCCAAACGTGTCCTCCTCCGTTCCTCGGAATGGATTACATCCTCCCCAGGAGTGAAAATCTCCGAAGTGACGGCACAGACGGCCGAAGAGCCGCTGTGATCAGCAGACAGGAAGAGACAAACGCCCGCTTTCCCTCCGACACTGCGGACGACTCCTGACCTCCAGTTCCCGTCCGCGGCCTGCATGACTAACCGGCACATTCTGCACTCAGCGTGAACCGGGATGTGTGGAAAAACTCAGGACTAATTGTGTTGTAATGGAGAACTCCCCAAACTTTCCCAACAATTAAAGCTCCGTTAAAAAACCCTGTAAAACGGACCTGTTGTTTTTATAGCTGGAACACGTCTTTAAAAAAAGGTATTCCTGAAAGTTAGAGCTGAGTCTGCTGAGATCTCAAACCTCCAGAAACATGTTGGAGTCATGAAGTGTTTGAGGTTTTGTGTATCATGTATTTCTATATTTGTATAACCTTCTGTCTTGTGTTTCTTTGTGGCAGCAGATGGAAGTCTCGCAGAGTCCACTCCTCTCCGGGACAGGATGGCTCTCTACCAGGCCGCCATCTCCAAACAGGACGTCACTCCCACTTCAGTCAATGTGAGCAGACCTGTCAATCATCCTCTGGAACAAAACACTGATCAGTCGTTTCTGTTGATGTGTGACCTCCTGGTGTCTTTAAATACTTTTGTTATGAGGAAAGTGGAAAACAGATTTCACTTGAACACCAAATTTAAAGAGTAATCAGAACGGAGCATTTAAAATGTCTGTAGTGTCCTCTAGTGAACTTTACCCCTGAACTACGCGTGTTTCGACCGGTGGACCAGGGTCCAAATTTAGTTCAGGGGTAGATAATCTCCCCGCTGAAAAGGCCCTGCTAGGGGGGTAGTACTCTTCAAAGGTCCCAGGACTTTCAGGGGGCGGGGCCTGCAATGCTGAACGTGTCTGATTGGTAGATTAACCGCAGTGTTTTTACTCCACCCACCATCCACAATAACATCACACACATCTGTGATTCTCTTGATTTCTCTTTCATTCATTAGTTTTTATTTGTTCTATCTTTTTTGTATGTGTGTCTACTTTTCAAAAGAAGAAGCTGTGATTCTCTTGATTTAGCAGCTTGTAACAGTAGTCTTCTCTCAGCCCACCGTGAATGCGTCTCTCCCGGTGTTCCGGTTTTTAAAGTGACCCTGTAAACTGGAGACCTTCAGCTGAACGTGTCAGTGTTTGTGGAGTTTACACAGCTGTTGAAACACAGAGGGAGTTCCTGGGAATGCAAACTAGTTTAGTTTTTATTAAGATTTCAAAATATCCTCATCAGATATTTAATGATCGTCTAAAGACGTTTATGAGGGATGCATCCGGCTGAAAGTCTCCAGTTAACAGGGTCGCCGTTTAAACCAAAACACCGGCCGATCTCTGCCACGGCTTTTTGAGTTGAAAAGGATTTTAAAGCCGTGTTGAAACGTCTTTGCTACTCGCGCTTATCTCCTCTCACGTGTTGATTCATTCATTGCTTTTTCCATGTTTTCATACACAGATGCAAAATTTTCATTTTTTTTCAAGTTTTTTCTGCTTTTGGAGCACAATTTCAAATTTGAGGAAAATTTATTTTTCGACAGGCTCCGAGTCAACTTTTTTGTCAAATTTTTTTTTTGGTCAAATTTTATTTTACAAAAAAAAAAGTTAAATTTTTTTGTCAAACTTTATTTTTCAATGATTTTTTTTTTTTCAAAAAATAATTTTCAAACTTTTTTTTTTTTTTTTCAAAAATTCAAATTTTTGTCATTTTTTTGTCTTTTTTTTTTTTTCAAAAAATGTTTTGTCAAATTTTTTCCAAAAACCATTCAGTCATTGTTTGTCCATCTGTGATTCTCTTGATTTCTCTTTCTTTCATTAGTTTTTATTTGTTCTATCTTTTTTGTATGTGTGTGTACTTTTCAAAAGAAGAAGCTGTGATTCTCTTGATTTAGCAGCTTGTAACAGTAGTCTTCTCTCAGCCCACCGTGAATGCGTCTCTCCTCCCGGTGTTCCGGTTTTAAAAGTGACCCTGTAAACTGGAGACCTTCAGCTGAACGTGTCAGTGTTTGTGGAGTTTACACAGCTGTTGAAACACAGAGGGAGTTCCTGGGAATGCAAACTAGTTTAGTTTTTATTAAGATTTCAAAATATCCTCATCAGATATTTAATGATCGTCTAAAGACGTTTATGAGGGATGCACCCGGCTGAGAGTCTCCAGTTAACAGGGTCGCTGTTTAAACCAAAACACCGTCCGATCTCTGCCACGGCTTTATGAGTTCAAAAGGATTTTAAAGCTGTGTTGAAACGTCTTTGCTACTCGCGCTTATCTCCTCACACGTGTTGATTCAGTGAATCCATCTGTGATGAAATATAGCACCATCTAAAACAGACCAGCTGAGTCTCTTCATGCTAACAGGCTAACTGTTGTGTTGCTCCTAATACCTGCCTGTCCGTCTGCTTCTATGGTGTCATCTGTGATGAATGGCATTCGTCTTTGTTTTACTGCCCTCTACTGGTCTGGTGGTGTAGTGAATTTACTTTCTTTCCCCCCTCCAAGTATGTAGTACCAATTATCTTGAAAACGTCAACAGGTCACAGGTTGAGAAACTGCTTGCCGCCTCTTACATAATCAACCTGAGTGTTTTTGAAACAATAGTATTGTTTGTGAATATCAAGACCACTGAAGGGGAAGGGAATAACACAGATTATCTCCTTACAATGGCTCCCGTCAGAGAGTGGGATATGTGAGACCACAAGTTAACATTTTGGTCTCTAAGTTGATGTTGGAAGAGGAATAATGGGCGGACTTAAGGGTGTGGGCGACTTTCTCCAGAGCCGAATTGTGTTGGCTAGACAGCTGCAGCTCTTGTGGGGAGTTCCCGGTCTGCAGGGGTCAGGAACTTCCAAAGGTGGACCGAGGAAAGGAAACCAACAGCATCAGTGTCATGCAAGGCCAAAGCTCCCTGATGGATGCAGGGGGTGAAGGGTGTCGAGTGCAAAATTGGTTTTGGAATCATTGTCTGAATATCTCTATCTAAGCACCTCCTTGTGGTCCAGCTGCTCTGCTGTAGAACAAAAGAACACGTCAACACTCAGCCCTGGATCTCCTCAAACACCTAAATTGGCTTGCATTGAGCTACGTAACGTGATTCCAGCCAATTAGCAACAGGTAGCATTCGTGCACGGCACTCGATTCCTCGGCTCCGGCTGACTTCTCTCCTCCTCTTTCATGTCCTCACCCGAGAGAGAGGCAGACCTTAATCATGACTGTGATGGAAATAGCCTCTCTGATTAATGCTGACTCATCCTGAGCTGGGCAGGTGATCCGGATTCAGCCCTGGTCCTATTTTAAGGTGCCTAGACTTAAAGTAATTTCCTTTGGCAAGGTGGCGTTAGGAGGCGGAGCTTCTGGGACAGTGACGGAGGAGGGGAGGATTTGATTGGCTGTTGGGTTAGGATTCCTTCCTTCCTCCTTCGTCATCTATCAGATAATCTGGACTGAGAGATAAATGATTCACAGAGGACTCAATGAGAGTGTTGGGAAGACTCAAGTTCTTGTTGTGAAGCTGCCTCAGTCAGGCAGAGTCTTTATTTGAACCTGTACTCACCTGGTCTGACACCTGCCCCCCTGCCAGAAGCTGTTATGGACATGTTTGCTGTTCTTGTTGATGGTTTGTTTACCTTTTTTAGGTCATGAAGAGGAATCAATTTAATATCACTCTGTTTTATGAGCAGCTAAAAAGTCCTTACAGGAGCTTCAAAGGTGGACCTGTAAACGTTAAAGTCTTCAGTGTTTGGAGGTGTTTATTTTAAAGTTAGGATGTTGACATCAGAGAGAGGATGTGGTTAAAGTGGATTTCTCTATCAGAAAGTCTGTGTGACAAACTGAAGCTGCAGAGATGGGATGTTGAAGGATTTTCTCATGGTTCAATAAATCACATTATTGAGTTTCATCAAACTGAGGAATGAAGAATCAAGAGAGTAAAAATCTGATTAGTGAATCAAAGAGTGGAGTCGGACATAGACCCTGTTTGTACCTGTTAACCAAGACTACTTCCTCTTCTAGTGTTCTACTTTTCCCACACACCTGAAAGAACCACGGTACCTGAACACAACCTTCTGTCCTCCAAGTTGACTTTTTTGTCCTTCATTCAAACAAAATGAAACCTTCTCTGTACTGGAGGCAACAGGATGCGTCTAATAAATGCAACACAATAAACCTTCAGCTCATGTAGTCAGATTATGAGTGATGAAGGAGCTCTGTGGGTCAGCTGTTTTAGATGTACAGTAATCATCTAACCATCATGTCTTGTTTCTGTTCTTCAGACTGATCAGCTGGACGGATTCTGTGGAAAGCAGAAGGAGAACGTTCCTCCGTGTTCCCTGGACCTGGTGAGGAGACTTTAACAACTCTGACTCAGTTTATGTTCATCTGTGAGATATAAAAACCTGCTCCTTTTAAAAACTGTGGAACATTTTGTGATTTAGAAAAACTTAACAGGACTAATTCATGTCCTCTTTGCTTCTCTCTAGAGTCTGGACTCTGAACCAACCAGCAGGAAAGTTTTCACTGCAGAGAGCAACGGTAATTAACTTTTAATATCATTTTATATGACTCTGAAAGACATTAGTTTTCTCTTTTTATTAGACCTTTACAATCTGAACTTGGTTAGAGAGCTTTAACCTTTAAAAACATCATTTAAAGTATCATTTAAAGTTCTTATCAAATCAAAAACACACAGAGCATGCAGCCTGTAAGACACATGAAGTTCTGCAGACATGTATTTATTTGTATACATGTGTTTCCTATGGTGCCTTTAATGCCACTGTGTTAAACATGAGAACAGCTCCATCTAGTGTTCAGAATGCATCACTGCAATTTCTCAAACCTGACTGTGTGCTTCCTCAGGCTCCGCTACAGGCACCCCGTCCTCCTCAAGTCAGAGAGACTCCTCTCAGGCCAAGACCACCCCCAAGGTGAGTCCTCACAGCAGATCCTTTATATATGGAAATAACATTACATTGTTTATGTTGGGATTAATTTGTGTGTGTGTGTGTTCAGGGTTTCAGGCTGCCAGCGAGGGAGACGTGTGTGTCCTGTACGAAGACGGTGTATCCTCTGGAGAGGCTGGTGGCCAATCAGAGCGTCTACCACAGCTCGTGTTTCCGCTGCTCGCACTGCAACACCAAACTCAGGTGAGGACCAGGAAGATGAAAATATATGACTGGTTAAAGAGCGGCAGAAGAGTGTGAAGTGTTTACTTGCTGATCTGAGATTACACAAACGTCTCATGATCAGCTCTCATACCTGAAGACAACACTCTAACAGCTTTAAGTCCTCGGTCAGTGTGATGTGTGAGACAGGTGATCCCACAGGTTACAAGTTTAAAGTCTTCAACATCATGTCTGAGTTTTAGTGAATCTTCAGCTCAGTGCTGCCCTCTTGTGGAAAACTCCAGATATTGCATCATTTTTACACCACCCAGGTGCAAAACAGCAAGTGATCAAATGACATAATTGTGACATAAGGGGTTAAAGAAATGAATCAGTGACAGATTTCCTGAACTAAAATAATTCCAGTTATTTAATAATGGAAATGATATTATGAAACACTAAATGTTTGTATCGTCATGGTGCAGAGTGTCAGTAAAGTGGAGGGGATGTAGTAATAAAGGAATGGAGTGTTTACACCATGTGTTGCATTAGTTTGTGATTAACCAAGATAGTACTGAGGTTTTATAATGTATATTATATAGTGTATTTTATATTATATAAACAGTCCCAGCAAACATTACATGGAACAGTAAGCAGTGACAAAACAGTGTAAGTATAATCTGCTGTTGTCATTCAACAATCAATGTTTGAACTAGGGATTTAAATTTCAAGTATTTTCTGTGATCGATCTTTGGAAATGTTAACGATCAATTAGCGATTAATCATAAAAAAAAAAAATGTAAATGTTTCCATGTTAAAAAAAAAGCCGAATGCGTTTTTTCTCCTGAATCAAATTTTCCTTTTTTTTTTTTTTAACTTTGATTTCACATAGAAAAACAGTCACATCCAAAATTAGAGGTTGGTACATTTTCCTTTTTTTTTTTGGAAGAAAGAAACACACAGATGACATACGAAATACAAAACTCATAACCCCCCACCTCGAGGTATAATAGTATAATAAAGATAAACACATGAAAGCAATAATCTAAATATAGTAAGACACACCATGGTGATGCTCAGTCTAAAGACACACAGCAAGCTAAGCTCTCAACATGAGTCTGAATCAAGTTTTCCTTCACAACTCAATATATATAACTGACCGTATTGAATATCTACAGATCGTATTGAGGCGTTCAAAATGTTAAACGCGCTGAAAATCAACGTGTGGAGCAGGCTCATAATCTCTGCAGACACACAGTCATAAAAGTGAAGGCTCAGACTTCAACAAGAGAACTGAACAGAAACATATCTCAGACTCCGTGTCCAGTTTTCTAACTACTGGTTCTTATTGAGAAAAAAATAAATAATAATGACAATAATAATGCATTTTATTTAAAAAGGCGCCTTTCTTAGCACTCAAGGTCACTGTACAGGGTAGAGTTTAAAAAACAATATCAAAATGAAGCTGATAAAATGAACAGGAGCAGATACAGTGCATTGAAGAGGTGCAATCAGAGTGAATATGACAGTTTAAAAAGATGTGTCTTGAGATGTGATTTATAAAATGGAAAGAGAGTTGAGATAAGCATGTGAACGTGGTCAGGTGTCAGCCGGGAGCGAAACTGGGTTATTATCAGTCCGGCGACCGAGGAAAAAAAGCGCTCGTGGAGACCTGTCACTCAGCCGCAGCCCCCAGCTGAGCATCAACACCTTCAGTCAGCTGATTCACATCCAAACATGCTTTAAACTTCAAACACCTCCCTGATAGCTGAACCAAATATGAGACCACATGATGTTTGATCCACGTGACAGAAAATCTAAACAAGAAATGTGTTCTAGTAATTTCTAACAATCAATTAATCCATACTTGATGAATTGTTGACATCCCCAGTTTGAAACCTCTTCAGTAACATGAGCTGCTCATTCTCTTCTTGATCCTGAACACTAAATACTTTGATGACAGAAAGCTGCGGCTCGTTTGAACTAAATGTCTTATTTTCTCTCCTCCCCTCAGTTTGGTGAACTACGCCTCGCTGCACAACAACGTGTACTGCAAACCGCACTTCTGCCAGCTCTTCAAGGCCAAGGGGAACTACGACGAGGGCTTCGGCCACCGACCCCACAAAGAGCTGTGGGAGGGCAAGGGGGACAGCGGAGAGACCTCCCCTCAGCCCAGCGCACAGCCCAAACCAAAGACCCAGACCACCGCCTCAGACCTGACCAGCCCAACTGTGGAGGACTCCCCGCTCGCTAAAGTCAACGTCCTGACGGCCAACATGGAGGCTCTGGGTCAGGGGTCGGCAGAGAAGGCAGAGAGACCACCAGAAGCCCGCAGGCTGAAGATCTCCTGGCCTCCTCGATCAGATGACGAGACGTCCAAAGGCGCAGACGGAGGATCTGTTACCAAACCCATCAAGGCCAAGTGGCCCCCAGAGGACGAGTCCCCCTCCTCCCCCTCTGAGCAGCCCAGAGAGACCCCGTCCCTCCAACGCACCTCCTCCCTGAAGGAGCGCAGTAAGCCCTTCACAATGGCAGGACAATCTGCTCCTGAGGCCAGGAAACCAAGTCCTACTCCTGACGAGGACCCCCGTCAGCTCAGTCCTGACCCCGCCTCCATGGAGCTGCAGCACCAGTCCTCCGACAGCCAGACCCCCACCGAGGACAGCTGCGTGGACGTCCTCACCTCCAGCTCAGGAGACGAGGAGCAGGAAGGCGAGATGAAGAGTGAAATCACTCCTGACACCACCGATCAGCAGGCGGAGCAGCAGCAGGAGGAAGAGGAGGAGGAGGAAGAGGAGGAGATGGAGGAGGAAGATGGAGACATGCTGGAGGAGGAGATGGCGCCTCTGAAACGCCAGGAGACGCCGACAGACATCTCCTCTCCTGAAGCGGAGGTGGAGGCGAGCCGGTCGTCTCAGGACGTGGGTTTCTGGGACAGCGAGGAAGTGGACGACAAAGAGGAGGAGCAGCAGGAGGCGCTGACGGTGGAGGAGATGATCAAACGGAACCGATACTACGAGGAAGAGGAGGAGGACGTATAAACTGATTCATCAGTCAGATTAACGCAGCCATGGACTCTTAGACAACTTCACGCCATTCCTTCTTTTTTTAAACATTTCCTTCTTCTTCTCTTCTTTTAAAAAAAGTTGCTGCAGTGACTCGTATAAACTCTGAACTCTTTGTGCCTCTTTCACTTTCTGAAACCTTTGAAGCCATTCCTTCAGGATCGTTTTTACTGTTAGAGAATCTAGAACTCTGACATGTTTTTAAGTGTACAATATTTAAAATAACGCCCCGTGTAATAAATATTTTTAGAACAAATGTCCAACAGCAAAAAAAACAGAGGACCAGTTTTATTTTTGTGTACATGACTTTTGTAATTTTCTAATTTCATTGAACGCCTCTTAATCTGAACCAAGACTCTGAAGAAGAGCCCGTAGAACACATGGTCTCTCTCTACCAAATCATGGGATTATTACAGCTCATGTAGCTCTTGTCACTAAATGGTCTTAATGGAGAAAGGAAAATTAAAGAAGACGTGTTAAAAAAACAAGAAATATAAAAAAAAGTCCGGCACTTTGAACTGCTACTGGGTTGAGTTTTTAACGGTCTGTCACTTTTCTTTACAGCCAACGTTCTGTCTGTACATGTGAAGCTTCAATAACACAAGTATGCTCCTTTTTTGTTTTTCATTTTCAAGAGTTCAAACTGGATCTGAATTATGTTGTACTGTTTTTAAACCATGGGACCAAAAATCCTAGATTGCTACTGTTTAAATAAATTGTTATACAAAATATTTTGTCTGAAAAGTTCATTGTGTCTCACACACTGGAACGTGAACTAGAGCTCCAGTAGAGCGATCTGTTCTTTTAGCTGATTGTAAGGGTCAGTGATTACAGCCGTATCCAAAACAACAAACTGTAAGCATATTAATGTGCACAAAGAAGTCCAGTTAAGTTGTCATTTACAAAAAGAGAAAAGAGACAAAAATCAGTATTTCCTAACTGCACATAATTCCTGCCTCGCTCGCTCTCAAATTAAGTTTCCATCAGCTCCATTAGTGAAGACCAGTACAGATGGAGGAAGTGTCTCCATCTCTGTGGAGCCAAAATACTCCCGGTGATGGATGCTGACTCTTTTGCACATTTGGAGCCAGTCTGCTCAGAAGGGATCAGCATCAGGTCTAAGCTTTGACATTACAACCTTCCTAACCAAACACAGACTGAATAAGACCTGGATGTGGTCTCTCTGATATCACCAGCTGGTTTCTGAAGAGCAGTGCTGGACACACGTCTCTGTGTTACTTTTAAAATCTATTAATGTGGAAATTCAATCAAACAATCTTTATTTATAAAGCGCAAAATCCCAACCAATGTTATCCTCAGACTCTTTCCAAACAGAGCAGGTCTAGACCGTACTCTATGTTCTAGTATTAACAAAGACTCAACATCAAGACAGGATCAGATCCAGTCCCATCTTACAGACAGGACTCAGTCTGATCTCATCTTAATCCACCATGAGCAGAGCACTTTGCAGCATTTAGCAAGTTACAGTGGCAAGGACAAACTTCCTTTAACAGGCAGAAACCTCCAGCAGGACCAGACTCATGTTAGACACACATCTGCTGAGACCTACCGTGTTGGAGAGAGGGATAGAGGGAGATGAAGAGAGAGAGAGATGATAGTGGTGAGACGGACAGTAGTAGTTGTAGCTGCTAATATCTGGAACATCTATGGCAGAGATCCAGAGGAACCTACGAGACAAGGGAGCTCAGGGACTCCAGAAAGGTCTAAGGTTAGTAACTTTAATGGGACAGGGAGAGAGAGGAGAGAAAGGGGAAGACAGGATCCCAGTGTGTCAGTCTAAGCCTATAGCAGCATAACTAAGAGCTGTTCAAGCCTGATCCAGCTCTAACTATAAGCTTTATCATAAAGGAAAGTTTGAAGCCTACTCTTAAAAGTAGAGAGGGTGTCTGCCTCCCAGACCCTGACTGGTAGATGATTCCAAAGGAGAGGTGTCTGATAGTTGAAGTGTTCACTTAATTGTGAGTTAACGGCTAAGTTAGCTAGGCTGCACAGATATTTCAACGGAAGAAATTACCATCAAATATTGATTCAGGAATGATTTAGTCAGTACTGAGAATTTTTGTAAGTAGCCATGTAATAAGCAGATTAATGTGTAGTGGGTTGTTTTTAGCTGGGGAAGGGTTACAGCTACACGTTGAGTAACTTGCCAGGGTTTAAATCCACTTTAAGGGTACAGTTTTTAGAATTGAGCAGTGTTGAAGAGACAGAAATGGAATATAATATTCATAAGTATGTTTCAATGAGTGTATCATCACCTTATTTAAAAATGATTTTGTATTTGTTGACTTAGAATGAGCCTTTTAGATTTACAGAAGAAGAGGGACCCCTTCCATGGAGGCCGCCATCTTGCTCTGCAACATTTCTACAGTAGCACAGAAAGAACAAACTTTACACCGTGCATATTATTTATACTTGATAAAGGAAGGATCAGACTCCTCATGCAGCGGCTCTCACAGATGCTGCATACATGAGATTTCCTCACCTGATGGATCTGACTTTGAAGCTTCTCTTAATCCATGATATTTGCTGGTCCTGAATAAGCCCCAAAAATACTCTCAGAACTTAAATCAATTTACTGTATCATCATTTTAAGCCGGGCTGCACGGTGGTGCAGTGGGGAGCGCTGTTGCCTCACAGCTAGAAGGTTCCTGGTTCAAATCCCCGGACAGGCAGGTGCCTTTCTGTGTGGAGTTTGCATGTTCTCAATGTGCATGCGTGGGTTCTCTCTGGGTTCTCCGGCTTCCTCCCACAGTCCAAAAACATGCTCACCAGGTTGATTAATCACTCTAAATTGCCCGTAGGTGTGAGTGTAGCGTGAATGGTTGTCTGTCTTTCTGTGTTAGCCCTGTGATAGGTTGGCGACCTGTCCAGGGTGTACCCTACCTTCCGCCCGAAGCCAGCTGGGATAGGCTCCAGCCCCCCGTGACCCCTAACAGGAAAAACGGTCAAGTTAATGGATGGATCATTTTAAGTCAGTCAAGAAAAAGAACACTGGAAAGAGAAAGTGAAGAAGAAAAAGTAGGACCCACATCCTAAAGATGCAAATGAGAGAGGAGGGAAGTCACTCTGTTAAATTACTGTAATCTTTATTGATGGTCATACATGTACTGAACAAGGCCAATATAGTGCAAGTCAACAAGGTGAGCAAATGTTACAGGAGTCCTTGGTGAGTTAAGTCAGACTTACTACAAGAAAAAGAAACTCAAAGCAGATTTAGCTCACGTTTGGTTGAACTGTGAAACTCGAATGTAAACTTAAATTTCTGAGTAAACTTAAAAAGTAAGTGACTTTAATACCCTGAACTTCGATGTGGTCTAAAAAAAAGTCCACATCAGTGTCACATTAATATCTTTGCTCTGACTAGTTTACAGTCCAGGCTGTTACAACCTGTTTTTAAGTCTCGGTCCAGCCCTGCAGGAACAGAAAACACAACTGATCTGTCCATCACACGTCCTGTAGACCTGCTAACACGGTATCAACGGATCCACGACGAACACAGCGCCACAGCTTTAAACAGACTCCAGCAGATATGTGATTGAACGGTTAACCCTGTGTAGTATTTCATGTTGTTAGTCTTGCTGTGTGTGGATGATGGTGGTTTTGTGTACATGCTACAGAGACCTGCTGAAGTCACCTCACATGGAGGTTCACAGGAATGTGCAGTCCTTAGTTTTGTGACAGGGCTGCTGATCTTGTTACGGACAAACAGAAGTGAGAAGATGCAGAGGGACTCATGATGAGGTTAGTTAGCTGTGTAAGCTGATACAGTATAAGAACATTGATAACATTCCCTTTAACAGACAGACTTGATATTTGAGTGGAAACCAGCTCCCACTGACACGATACAACAAACAGTTTCTCTCATTCACCTGCAGATTGTTTAAGCTCTAAAGGTCTGTATCACAAAACCAGTTCAGTGAAGTCTGGGTCTGTTCGGGTCACGCAAAGACACAACTCGCCAACACAGTGACACTCGTCAGGTGGCTTGAGGAGCTCTGAGGAAGGACAGCCTGGAGTTTGATTCAAGAACCAGTCCTGTACTTAGAGGTGAGCCCTCCTCCAATCCAAGCCAGAAAGGAGACAATCTACATAGAGCAGATCTGGACTTTGCAAGCTGCTGCCTGGTCCTCAATGGTTTTCTATCCCGGCTGATCTTTGGCCCACAGGTACAAAACGAAGATGATGAAAACAAACAGAAGGACCAGAAGTCAATTCTCATATTTACAAAGCTGGAATCATAAAATCCTTCATATAAAGGGACTTCAATATTGATCACAGTGGAGTGGAAATTGTTTAAGGTCTCATTTTACAAGTTTCTGATGATTAAAGCTCCTGTGAGGAGTTTTCAGCTTGTAATGAAACTGAAGCTAAAACTGATGTCTCGTTTTATCCACCAAAGAAAACAACACCATCACAACAGCCTGTTTTACCTGGCGTAAAGTCTAAACCGTAGTAACTGTGACGTCTCCCATCTGTTTCTGAAGCCCTGTTTTGAGGCCGATTGTCTCAGGAGCCATATTGGAAATATTGAACTCAACCTAACTGCTGTCGAGCTAGTGTGGCGTAAAGAGGCAGGCTTTGAGCCTCCTGTGTCTCTTATAATAGAAGACTCGTATTCTTAATATCTTCAAAACTGCTTTGTCATAATAAAATTCACCCCCGTACAGTGTGTGCCGATTGAGAAATTAGCTATCCAGACTACACTCGTCTTTTGAACCAGGCTGTAAACATCTTTATTTCTGCTGTAAAGATCGGCTTCTTTGAATTGGGTGTGTATGTGGTTTCTGTTACTTCCAGAGTCAGCCTCAAGTGGACACTCGCTGAACTGCAGTGTTTACCAAATCCACATTGGCTTCAATTCTTGCGGCCGGAGGTTGCCGCTTGGACAAAAACAGAAAAGATAAGAGGTACAGCTTTGTCCTCAGGGGGCGCCAAAATCAACACGTACCAAAAGTTCCTCACAGGAGCTTTGTTTTAAAAAAACATCCATCAGGATGATTCTCTGCTCTATGTAAAGGATATTGTGGAGCAAACAGGTGGTTATGCTAATTAGAATCTACACTAGCCTCTTACACATCACAACGCTTTGTGCTCAGAGATGCTTTCTCGAACTCTCCTGTCTGTATTGCAGGACAGGATGTTCCCTCTATCAGTGATGGTTGGGGTCCAGTAGCTCCTCAGGCTGCTCTCACCTCTGTGCCCGCTAAAGCATGAGTTATACTTCCGCGTCGACCCTACTGACATGAGCACTTCCTTTGTGTCGCGCAGCAATACTCCACCGAAACGCTTGAGGGCAGTGTGGTCTCTCTGATAGTCGGGTCGTCCGATTCCAGCCCCGCTATGTTCTCTGTTTACTTTCCCACAGCGATTCAGAGCATGTTATGTTAATCTACAGCTGATACATGTTGCTGTTTATCATACAGACATGATTACATGAAGAATAGAGAGGAGGAGATGAAATACACGGCAGAAGTAAGGCCGTGAGGGGATCCAGGAAGTGCTGTAAATGCAGGGAATACAATGCCGCCAAGCGGACCAATCACAGGGCTTGTGGTCCGCGTTGATTAGGCGCATAGGTACTTTTTGGAGGAGGTGCGTGTCGACTATGTGCATAGGCTTCTGCGTTGGAACGGGACCTACACACGTTGTTGATTCGACGCAGGAGTATAAACCAGGCTTAAAGCTGCTGTGAGGAACCTTTGTTTTGTATTGATTCTGGCGCCCCCTTGTGGATAAAGTGATACCTCTCCTAAACATGCTAACGAAGTGTTTTCAACAAAATCAGGCATTGTGATTATTTTGCATGAAACATTAAATAAAGGCTGTTTCTGAAGCGAGATGTTCATCATCTGGTCTGACACCTACCCCCTCAGAGCGGTTTCAGGCATTAAAAATGACAACAGAGAAGGTGTCTGTGTTGCTGCTGATGGACTTGTTTGCTATTGAAGGTCATAACGAGGCATCGGTATCATTTTCAGTCTGTTCTGTCTCAGCCAGTTCAAAACTCCTCACAGGGCCTTTAACCGCCACTATGTCCCCACTCTCAAGACCGGCCTGAACCACACTGACGTTTTCACCACAGTGTCAACAGGCAGAGGGGGATATGTGCAGGACTCCTTTCTGCAGATTGCTTTGATATCACATGTGGGTTCATTTTTCCCTAGAATCACTTTTGCTGTTGAGAATGAATAACCATTGTCGTGGGGTTTTGACCAATGAGAATCAAGTATTTATCACAGCCGGGTAATAATATAATGAACTTCAAAGGTACCAATGATGATCTAAATGTGTCCACCCTGTATAAATGATGAAACCATTGTGTCCTCACTACTCTGTCTTTGTGACACAGACCCTTAAAGCTGCAGACACACATCAGCTGAGTATTTCTTAAACATGCATCAAACGTAGCATTCAACAACATTGTCTTTATCTTCAACAGAGAAAAACATCCAGCAGTTATTTCAACATTTCATATGGCATCACAGAGAGGACTTCATCCTCTGATTATAAAACAGGAAATTAATTTGAGTTTTTTTAAAGTCTCTTATAAACTACCTGCAGAATATATTTATATATATATATTTATTTTTGGAAGGGAGAAGGAAAAGTAAGTCGGAAAATAATCCTTCATACTTTGAGGAAACATGCACTGGGTGTAAAAGTTGCAGATAAAGAAGAATAAAACTTTAAAAGAGAGAATAAGAAGTAAAAGTGATTACAGAGTGATGCAGCTCAAATCAGAGACCCTGCTTTGATACTGCAGCGCTTCATCTTTAGGTTTTTAAGAACTCTATGCTTGTTTTTAAAGGCTCATGATCTTGTTTTTTATGGACTGCATGATACAAAGAATAAAATGTTTTAAATTTATCTCTCACTTTCATGTTCTCACAGTGCAAACACAAAATACATTCCCTGAACTTTTGACCACAAAGATAAATTTGAACATATATTTTTCATATCGATTGTAAAAAATATACCTGAAGTGTTTTTTATTCATCGCCTGGCTCCGACATGAAACTATAAAAACACCCAGAAATCTGTTCACTGTGTGGAAACGTCTGATCCCGACGCTGCTCAGCGATTGACGATTTACATGAAAGGTTGCGTTCCTCGAAACCTGAAACAATCACTTCTATAATCTCTGACACGGTGAGCGAGGATGACTTTCTAAAATATTAAAACAAATCCATGTGTGCACCTCCAGCTCCAGGAGAGAGCAGCGAGCCAGGTGGGGCAACAGCAGGTCCCTGATCGCTCACAGGAGGGCAGCCTCACCCAGAGAGAGAGAGAGACAGAGAGAGAGAGAGAGAGACAGAGAGAGAGACAGACAGAGAGAGAGAGGGAGAGAGAGACAGAGAAAGAGAGAGAGAGAGAGAGAGGGTGTATTCCCTGAAACATAAACCGCCAGCGAGCTCTGACTCGGCACAACTCCTGGCCTGGCCCAGCTTTGCTTAGGGTCATGACAAATGAAATAAACAAAAGTGTGCCAGACCTCATGAGAGGGATTGAACAGCTCCGAGTGCATGCAGAGGGAGGTTAGCTGTGAGGATGAGAGCAGTGCAGATTGCATAGAATTAACCGTTAAATATCCTCCAGGAGTTTTTTTTTTAATCTTTGAGCAGCATCTGCAAGCTACACATCCGACACACTGCAGGATCCTTTCTGTCTCTGCTACGTCACGACCAAGAGGACGCTCCTCCGGTTCCGGTCGTGTTCCTGTGAAATACACAAGTCTGATAAATTAAAGCAGAGGCAGTGTTCGAGGAGGACGTGCGCGTGTGTGTGTGTGTGGCTGATCTGAGCGGGTCCCGGCGAGTGTTAGCAGCATGCAAGACGACCATGAGTGAGCTCTGCAGAGCAGCCAGCTGTTAGCAGTCCGAGCTCATCCACTGAGAGGGTGCAGGTCCACCTTGACCTTCTCTCCACTGCTCAGCATCCCCACGGTCGGGTAGAGGCCGCCTGGAGGAACCGCCATCTCTCTGCGACCCATCAGCTTCCCGTTCCTGGTGAAGAAGACCTGCAGGACCACAAGGGGGCAGCGATGAGTGAAAACTACAGACTGCATATTAGAAAAGAAACCATACAGCAAGTGCTCACTGACTCCCCCTGGTGACTGGCTGCAGTATAGGTTGTAAGGCCTGCCTCCTCCATTCTAACAGATGGGACATGAGTCAAACTAGAATATTAAAATACATGTCAAATAATTTTCTCTCAAACTTTCTTTTCATCATTGTAGTTAGTTCTTATCATGCAGATTTTTGTCCTAGTGTTGGTTTTTCTGAGAAGTTTATTTTTACTGAGTTATTTGATTTTAAAAAGACGACTGATTGACAGCTCTGTTGACGAATGTGAGCTCCTGCTGCTCCTTCTGTCCCAGATTAACAGAGCAGAGGAGGAACAGTGAGAGGAAAGGTAACAAACACTAACAGAGGAGTCATTCTACTTTTCATAACGGTGAGTGTTTGCTTTCATAGCACTCAAGAATCTGTCCTGCTGTGGACTGGACCCACCGAGCAGATCTATACTTGTATTAGTTTGTTAAATGGGTTCTTTTGGTTGCGAGCAGAAACCTCCGGTGTTGAAAATGAACCTTATGTGGAAGCAATAAAAACTGCAGTTCCTCAAGTGACCACCTAAGGTTGTCTCCGAAAGCCAAGGGATCCCCACTAGGGTCCTGTGTTAAAATGCCCATTTTCACAGCAGAAATAAACATGTTATAACCTGGTTCCAGAAACTGTAAAGATCTCATCCTAACTCATTATATTCATGATGATCTAAGGTTTACTTCAAATCTACAAAGGCCGCATGGTGAGCTGAAGTTGTGCTGTGATTCTTTCTCAGGTAAACAACCTCAGTATAGATGCTCCTCGTGATGCGAATTCAGGCTCTTTTTAGTGATCCAGTTTATTTGGCTCAGCGAGAGCCGCCTCCTTTGGCTCCTAAACTACTCCTCATAGTGCCGGCATATCGTTCATGTAGAAGAGCTGGCTTATAGAGCCAAGTCATTCATAACCAACACACCACTAGGCTCCCTATCTTAGAGTAGATGCTGCCACAGTGCTGCTTGTGAAGGTCAAAGGTGTTGATTCAAATTAATGTTACTAAGTTACTAACCATAGACCTTTCTGGAGTCACTGATCTACTGTAGAAATGTTGCAGAGCAAGGTGGCGGCCTCAATAAAAGGGGTCCCTCTCCTTCTGTAAATATAGTACGCTTCAAACTTTCCTTTTTGATAAAGCTTATAGTTAGAGCCGGCACAGGCTTGGACTAGCTCTTAGTCATGCTGCTATAGGCTTAGACTGCTGGGGGAACTGACACACTGGGATCCTGTCTTCCCCTCCTTCTCCTCTCTCTGCCTGTCTCTTCCTTTAACTCTTCCTATCCCATTAAAGTCACTAACCATAGACCTCTCTGGAGTCTCTGAGCTCCCTTGTCTCGTAGGTTCCTCTGGATCTCTGCTGTAGTGGACGTGCCAGACTCCAGCAGCTACAGCTACAGCTACTACTATCCTCTCTCTCTCTCTCTCTCTCTCTCTCTCTCTCTCTCTCTCTCTCTCTCTCTCTCTCTCTCTCTCTCTCTCCCTCCCTCTATCTCCCTCTATCTCCCTCTATCTCCCTCTATCTCCCTCTATCTCCCTCTATCTCCCTCTATCTCCCTCTATCTCCCTCTATCTCCCTCTATCTCCCTCTATCTCCCTCTATCTCCCTCTATCTCCCTCTATCTCCCTCTATCTCCCTCTATCTCCCTCTATCTCCCTCTTCATCTCCCTCTATCCCTCTCTCCAACACGGTCTCAGCAGATGTGTTTCTAACATGAGTCTGGTCCTGCTGGAGGTTTCTGCCTGTTAAAGGAAGTTTGTCCTTGCAACTGTAACTTGCTAAATGCTGCAAAGTGCTCTGCTCATGGTGGATTAAGATGAGATCAGACTGAGTCCTGTCTGTAAGATGGGACTGGATCTGATCCTGTCTTGATGTTGGGTCTTTGTTAATAATAGAACATAGAGTACGGTCTAGACCTGCTCTGATTGTAAAGAGTCTGAGGAGAATGTTTGTTGTGATTTGGTGCTATATAAATAAAGATTGATTGTTTGATTGAATTTCCACGTTAAAAATAGATTAATAGATGTGTGTCCAGCACTGCTCTTCAGAAACCAGCTGGTGACATCAGAGAGACCACGTCCAGGTCTTATTCAGTCTGTGTTTGGTTAAGAAGGTTGTAATGTCAAAACTGAGACCTGATGCTGATCCCTTCTGAGCAGACCGGCTCCAAATGTGCAAAAGAGTCAGCATCCATCACCGGGAGTATTTTGGCTCCACAGAGATGGAGACACCTTCTCCATCTGTACTGGTCTTCACTAATGGAGCTGATGGAAACTTAATTTGAGAGCGAGCGAGGCAGGAATTATGAGCAGTTAGGAAATACTGTAAAACAAACAGGTGACAGAGTAACGTCCGCCGTCTTAAGGGAGAAAAAAAACTCAATGTTTACAGTACATGTCTCTACTAAATCAGCCAGTGATCAAACATCATCCAGCTGTCCTCAAACGAACATCAACAAGCTTTTCAGTGCTAATACCGAGGGCTTCTCTCCAAGTCTGAGAGCAAATACCGACACACTAAAAACAACAAGTGGAGCACCCGGGAGTGTGTGTCTTCGATAAATCAGGCTGAGTCACATATCAAACATTTACTGTACCACCCACTCGAAAAAAAGAAAGGCTTAACCGCTATTCAATTACAGATGAAGGGCGAGCGTAACCCCCCAACACGTGCAGCCGTGCCCACAGAGACCTCGGTGGAGTCGAGCAGCGCTGCGTTCAGGCTAATTTGTCCTGCTGAATAAATATTGACAAATCCCTGGATTACGACTCGGCCTGTTCTATTCTCACCCACTTAGGTTTCAGTGCAGCGTGCGCCGCTCACACCCGCTCAGTGACCCCACCGGCCTCCGGTTGCACAACAGTGTGGGCAACTTTTTCCAGCGGCTACAAGTCAGGACGAAATGAAAGAGTGCAGTAATTAAAAAACAATCACAAACAAACAACAGAGCACTCCGCGGTTAGACCATCAGAGGAGGGGGGGTCATGGGCTGGATGGAGGTTGCAACAAGGCGTGATGAGGCGCTTGAATTAAAGAAGATATTAAAGTTTGCAGTGACCTAACAAAACCTTCTCTGCTCTTTGAAGTCATGTGGAAGAGTTGTTGTGATCCTGCTGCAGACAGAGCTCCACGAGAGGAGAAATATCTTCCTCATGAGAAACTGTAAAGCAGTCCTGGCTCTTGGTTGCAATCAGTCACCATTTCTTCACTTATAGAAAACAGAACTTCATAAATGTGAGAACTTTAACATGTTGCAGCCGGTTTGAAGAGACCTGCTGACACACTAATACACTCTGATTCGGGCCCTGAGGGATTGTGGTAAAAAAAATAAGGTCATATTTGAGCTCCGACTGGATCACGGGTAATTGGTGTGAAAGAATACACCACAAGAAGTTATTCAAGGATCTCTGATATAAAAACAAGCAGGGCTGTCAGAGTGAACGTGACGAGAATGAGTCAATCCTTAGACGTCACTCTTTCTTCTGACGCACTCACGTTCTGTGATGCAGAAGTAACGTTGAGGAGGAACAGGTCTTTTGAACATGTTCAGCTTCATAATTCTGCCTCTGGTCTTTTAACAAGACCAAAGTTATTTGCATTTACTATCGATGTGAACAGAGTCCCCACAAGAGTACGTCAAGTCTCAAATACCACAGCTGATGCAGAGAGCTCTCCTCCCTCTAACCAAAGGCAGGACAGTTTGTAACGGGGACGCCTGAACAACTTCACCAACAACAAACTTTCAACACCAATAACTAAAAGAGCGGCTGCAGCTTGCAGGAGGACTAACACAGTGGAGGACATGGAGTCTGCATCTCGCACCCAAGCGGCAACCTCCGGTCTAGAAATATGAGTCCAATGCAGAAGTGTTAAAAACTGCAGTTCGTCGAGGATCCACTTGAGGCTGGCTCCGGAAGTACAGGAAACCACATACACACCAATTCAAAAAAGCTGATCTTTACAGCAGAAATAAACATGTTTACAGCCTGGTACAAAAGACCAGTGTAGTCTGGATAGCTCATTTCTCGATCGGCACACACTGTACGGGGAGTTCATTTTTTTCAGTCTTCCAATGAGAGGCACAGCTGACTTGATTGACAGGCGGGAACACTGTAGCTGTTGGCGAGGAGGCTCAAAGCCCGCCTCTTTATGTCACATCGCTCGACAGCAGCAATATGGCTGCCGCCGACGATTGGCCTCAAAACAGCGCTTCAGAAACAGACGGGTGACGTCACGGATACTACGTCCATTATTTATACAGTCTATGGTTACACCCAAAGACTGCACATGTGAGTTGCCTTTCAGAGCCACCATTGCAACCAAGATCATTTGATTCTCAAATCAAGATATTGGTGAGAACTGCTTTACATCTAGGCTTCAAACTTTCCTTTTTGATAAAGCTTATAGTTAGAGCTGGATCAGGCTTGAACCAGCTCTTAGTTATGCTGCTATAGGCTTAGACTGACACACTGGGATCCTGTCTTCCCCTCTCTCCCCTCTCTCTGCCTGTCTCTTACTTTAACGCTTCCTGTCCCATTAAAGTTACTAACCATAGACCTTTCTGGAGTCCCTGAGCTCCCTTGTCTCGTAGGTTCCTCTGGATCTCTGCTGCTGTGGACGTGCCAGACTCCAGCTGCTACAACTCCTACTATCCGTCTCACCACAATCATCTCTCTCTCTCTTCATCTCCCTCTATCCCTCTCTCCAACTCGGTCTCAGCAGATGTGTGTCTAACATGAGTCTGGTCCTGCTGGAGGTTTCTGCCTGTTAAAGGAAGTTTGTCCTTGCCACTGTAACTTGCTAAATGCTGCAAAGTGCTCTGCTCATGGTGGATTAAGATGAGATCAGACTGAGTCCTGTCTGTAAGATGGGACTGGATCTGATCCTGTCTTGATGTTGGGTCTTTGTTAATAATAGAACATAGAGTACGGTCTAGACCTGCTCTGTTTGGAAAGAGTCTTAGGATAACATTTGTTGGGATTTGGTGCTTTATAGATAAAGATTGATTGATTGATTGATTAATGGTGAATAAACATCTTTTCACAGCCCTAAAAGAAAACATTCACACACAGCTACATACACTATAGGGACATAAGTGTTTGGACACACACCATCGTCCAACATGTCTTTGTGTGCTGAAGCATTTAGGTCATGCCAAATACTTGAGCCCACAAAGTGTATGGTGATCTTTTCAGTACAAGTTTTAGATATATGCAGTGAGTGTGTTGAGGTCCAGGAACAAATTAGGTAGATACAATTTCAAAGCAAAACAAACAAGCAGGGACACCATCAGCATCACATACAACCAAACTCATTCAGAGAGCTACAAACGTGTCCCTACATTTATGAGGATTTCCTGTGACATTAAACTTTAACCTCTGACCTAGAACAAAAACAAAGGAACGACTTCGTATATCTTCCCCGAATGTTCTCAAGATGACATTTTCTGAGAAACAGCTGCGGTCAGAGATGATTTTTACGTATGCATCCAGATTATTATACACTTTAAAAGCACTATATTTCTCCTGGAGGACAGATTTCTTGACCACTAATGTAGGTCATTATATCTACAAGAATCCATCCAAGTCCTGTGTACATGTTTGTGTTTTTCTGGGTTCTTCCGCATCGCTCTGTTTTGAGTTTGTTTACATTTTGTTCCTGGCGTTGCTGTTCTCATTGTTGATCTGGAATGTGATGCAGACCAAAGACCGGACTCCACTGACTGATCAATATTTTATAGTAAGAGGGGATCAAATAGACACTTCTGGGTGAAGCTTCTTGAAGCACTGAGAGGAATCTTCTTCATGGTCCTTGTCCTTCAACTGTTGACCACATTATTATGGGGAGATGTAGATTTCCAGGCGAGTCAAAGTGATGGATACACATTTGGCATTTTGATTTCTGCTTGTAAAAAACAGTGAGCAGTGCTGGTTTACCCTCTCATGTAGAAGCTGACTGATCTAATAAATAATACCTATGTTACGAATGGAATCACTTTCTGTTGGCGTCTTCAGAAACACGTGTTATTAATCTTTGAAGTAAGTGGGTTTCATACGTGAGACTCAAAGCTCCAGCCATTAGTGATGAAAACAGGCCGTTTGTACTAATGGTGAAAAAGAAATCGGTTAGCGGTCTGCATGAGCCAGGTTAACACCCCAACAAAGCATTACATTTAATGGTGGTAGACCCCACCATTACAGGTGCTAACTGCAGGATTATCACACCTGTTTTATTACCTACCTTTGACTATAATATTGATTTAAATGTTGCTTTATTATTTTAGTAATTTTAACTGTTATCTTATTCTATTTGTGTGTATTTATTCATTCATTTGATTATTTTTTATTTATCTACTCGGTTTTATTGATATTTTTAGCCTTAGTTTTATTTTTCAACTCTTATCCTTACCCTTTTAAATCTATTTATTTGGACTATTTTTATTCTTTTTAACTTATTTTAATAACACATTTTATTTTGGTGTGCATTAGTCTCTATTTTATTTTATGTTGGTCCCCTAATATGTCTTGCCATTGTTTCATTTCTGCTTCTTTCTTGTTTTCCAATCGCTGTAAGTTACATTTGATTTGTATGAAAGGTGCTCTATAAATAAAGCTCGATTGATTGATTGATTGATTGATTGATTGATTGATTGATTGATTGTTTGTTAGGCTGTTTAAAGGATGGAGGACATCGTGCTTATGAGTTACCGTTTAAGCACGTTTAGTCCTCCACCTGGACCATGTTGGTGGTGGTTCGTGTTGCACAAAGCCGGTTTCATGTTGCCGATTTTATTTTGTAGGTCTTCTTCTGAGCGCGCTCAGAAACACCACACACATTTACCCGGTTCAAGATCTGAAGCCAAACTTTCCCTTTCTCCTTGTTTGTTCTCTTTGAGGATTGACTTGCTGATAACAGCTGTTTGTTCATTCTAGATTCTTCTAATCAAATGTCCATTTCTTCTTGATCTTCTCTCAGTCACAGCGGGACCGGTCGCCATGTTTATTGTTGTTGTTTATGTGTAGTAGGCATGTGCAATTTGAATTTGTTGGATAGGGGTTTTCCAGGAGGTTCCCTGGACATATGACGTTTTGCACCAGCCCCAGTACCTGACCGAGCTTCTCCAGTATCATGTCCCTGCCAGGACATTGAGATCATCTGGTCAGTTGCTACTGGTCACTCCCAAAACCAGGCTTAAAACCAGAGGTGACCGAGCCTTTGTGGCGGCTGCCCCTCGGCTCTGGAACAACCTGCCCCAACATATCCGCTCTGCAGGATCAATCGAGATGTTTAAATCGTCTCTTAAGACACACCTCTTCTCCCTGGCTTTCAGTCAACATTGAGTGGACATCTGGCATAATCTTAATTAAATTTTAATTTATTTTATTCTATCTTATTTTATTATACATTTGCACTGTTTACGTATTTTAGTATTGTATTTTAGTATTGTATTGTATGCTATGTTTGTCATATGTGCTGTTTTTGTCCTGTACAGCACTTTGGTCAACTCCGGTTGTTTTAAACGTGCTCTATAAATAAAGTTTGAGTTGAGTTGAGTTGAGCCTCGCTTTCATGACGCAATTAGTTAATTGCCCAATTCTTTGCAGTCGTGCATGTGGCTAATTCTGGAGTCTGCAGAGAAACTATTGATTTTACAGGGTTACTGTTTAAAGACTGAATATTTGCTAACAGGATTGATAATGTAAAATATATCTGAGAATATTAACAGTGCCTGGAACCGCATTTGTTTCTCCCTGTAGAGTTAGAAGCACAATCCATGAAGCCTATTTTTATAAGACCGACTATCAGAGAGACCGCACCGCCCTCTGCTGGAGTATTTCTGCATGACACGGTCACATCGACGCACAAGTATGTAGAGCTCACGTCTGCGTCAACCACTGCTGTGTAGGGTGGACGCAGAGGTATAAACCAAACCAGCCTTCAAGGTGTTGCTTGTAGGAACATTATCACAGAAAATATCCCCTCAGCTCTCCCATCACACATCGCTCTCATTAACCCAGTTTCCAGCAGCAGCAGGAAGTAGAGAGAATCAACCTGCTGAGCTCTACCTGTCCTGTACTAAAGTAAATATGTGAGAGGTTTTCACCTGCTGTTTAGTTAATCTTGTTTACGGCGGCTGGAGGAACAAAGTCTGCTCCTTGTGCTGCTATTTAAAGAAGTTAGAACACATGAACACAACAGGAGTGGATGCTGTTCTTTGGGCTGCAGACTTCTTCAGACCTTCACACACTCTGCACATTGACCTTTGACCTTTTAACACTGCACACTTGTATGTTTATAAATGTTTCTTTGTTATATTCCTACATTTTTACACACTTAAAGCTGCTGTGAGGAACTTTTGATTTTCTATCAATTTTGGTGCCCCATTGTGGACAAAGTGATACCTCTTATCTCTTGTTCTGTACATGCAAAAGTACTGTTTTCAACAAAAACCTCACCCTGCTGTCTTTTAACAGCCAGATTTATCTCTCAATGTGATTATTTGCCATGAACACAGCCAAAAATGGATGTCTCTAAAGCCAAATGTCAATCATGTGGTCTGACACCTACCCCCTCTGAGTGGTTTAAGGCATTAAAAATGACAACAGAGAAGGTATCAGTGTTGTTGTTTATGGTTTTTCTTTGCTTTTGAAGTCATAAAGAGGCATCAGTGTTGGTTTCAGTCTGTTTCTCAGCTGGTGAAAAACTCCTCATAGTGCCTTTAAGTGTCAGTTAGAGATTATGCTTTTATTTAAATGTTAGAGTAGAGTAGAGTTATCTAGAGTAGATAATAGGGAAAATAATAATAAAGTAAACTAAAATAAATAGGTTATTATTTAAAATAAATAAATAGAGGTTATGATTTCAGAGTGTTTTCCTGCATGGCCTTGTGTTAAAGTTGAGGTAGTTCAATGCCCATCTGTATGACGCATGATACATAACAAATAATACAATTATCTATGGATCGCTTTCAAAGGAGGAGCTTTAAATATCTCCAAATTTAAAATATTTAGGATGATCTTTGAATGTTGAATCTTCTTGTTGTGCTAACGTAAATCAGTCTGCAGTATTTGCTGTCATGCAGCACCTCATCTGATAGATTTCATTAGATATTGGAAAAGAAATACTACTTTTAGGACACAAGTTAACCTGAGCAATGTCAGAGTTTTCTTCAAGGGTGGGGCCTTTCTGCTTGTATTTGATCGGACAGCTGGAGAGAGACGGGAAGTTGAGGGCTGGGAGTTTAAACTAGCGTCACTTGGACGAGGACTATAGCCTCTTAGGCTCACACCTGACAAGATTTGAAGGAGGGGAATGTAAAGTATTTTATCTTAGATATGCACCACATATCTGGAACGAACTCCCTGAAAGCTGTAGGTCTGCTCCAACTCTCGCCTCTTTTAAATCAAAGAGTAAGACCTTTTTATTTTCCACTGTCTGCCAATTTTAGCTTATTTTAACTCACTTTAAATGCAAATTTAAATTTTATTTTTTAACATATTTGTAATTTTCCTTTTCTATGCTGTTTTATTATATTTGTCATTTTAATTATGCTTGTCTGAATGTTTCCAATGCTTTTAATGTTTAATGTAAAGCACATTGAGTTGCCCTTATGAAAGAAATGTGGTAAACAAATAAAGCTGCCCTTGCCTTCTGATTTTTTTGTTGCCTTAAAGTGGTCAGAAAGGAGTTCCTGCAACATAAACATTTTTATGGACCTTTTAAATTATTATTATTTGTCCAACAAAATCTCTATTTTTTATTAGAATGATAAAAAGCTATTTATTTATTTTATATTCAATTATTTATATTTTTAAGAGACATGCAAAAACCTGTGTAAAATAAAATAAAAATCCCACCAAACATTAGAAATTAAAATTGTATGATAAATGTGCATCTATGTGAATAAGTGTGCAAAACATGCACACCTGAGTGAGCCTGTAGACACTGCAGTAACATGTTTGAGAATCAATGAATAACAGAGAGAGCCGCTAAGACAGCTCGTCGGTTTGCACTCATGAAGAAATGGTTACCACAGCTGTGTGCGTGTTTACGAGTGTTCCTCACCGTGACCTTCCTGCCCTGCTGTCCCTGATCTGCTTCTTCCCCATCTTCCTCTTCCTCCTCGTCTTCGTCTTCCTCGTCTTCGTCGTTTAGGTACAGAACATTCTGGACTCCTGCGTGACCCGGTCGGATCTCCAGCCAGTCGTCCATGTCACCTGAGGACAAACGGAGCACAGTGTGTGTGTGAGCTGCTGCTGAGCTGCAGGTTGTACTCGCTGATTAAACACCAGGACAGGAAGCAGAGAGCACACACACATGCACACACACATGCACACACACATGCACACACACATGCACACACACACACACACACACACACACACACACACACACACACACACACACACACATACCGAGCGTGACAGCAAACAAGTTGATTAATGCAGACCTGACATGTTTTCTGCTCTTTTATACTGTCCTTACATCAGAACACTTTTTAAAGGTAGTTAAAATAACAGATTCTCTAAAACCACCAGAGACCTGTGAAGTCTGTGTTTGTGCCTCTTAAAATGGGAAGAAGGGGGATAAGAATTTCCCCTCACAGTGTCTGTTCTGGTTTCTGTTCAGGGTTATCTCTTGGTTTTCATCCAGTCTCTTTCCCAGTCCTCAGTTAAGACCGAGTGTCGCCTACGCTAAACCACGATAAGCAGGTTTAAGATGGAAACCTCCCACAGACACGCCGACCGCATTAATGAGTGTAACTGCAGCACCTGAAACCCTCTGCCTTTACCTTCTCCGTCTAGGATGTAGTCCCGTGGGAACATGATGCCACAGCCCATGATGTCACCTTTGAAGCAGCGAGGGCCGAATGCGTCTCCGACACCGCTGCCGTGGAAGATCTTACCGTCATCTGTTGGAGAGGAGAGAGTTCTGGTGAATAAGTGTGTCTCTTATGATGTTAGGATGGTTAATGAAGGCTTAAATTCCAGTTTTATAGATATGAACTTGCACCACACAGAGGCTTCTTAAAGGTAAAGAAGTCAGGCTCTGTGCTGGAAATGTCTGTTGCTGCTCTGTACGCTACATGGTCCAGATTAAAGCTGTTAAAGGACAGTTAGTGTGCTGACCTGTTTACCTTTTCATCAGCTACATAAGGTGCCTTCTTCCTTTCCTATAGAGTGCAGTTTAACATCTGTATCACATGCTTTTAATGCTGAGTTAGGATGGTGGAGAATTCAGTACAGAAAATTATGTTGTTGTTTTTTTACTCTATAAATATCTGTTCTTTTAAACAGGTTCACATTTGAATACTTAGAATCATCCAATCTGAAGTCAAATTGACCGAAGATCCTCTTCTTAAAGTGAAAATCACAACCTTTACCAAAAAGCACAAACTTAAAATAGGGAGGGCCCTCCGGATCAGATACGCAAGACTTCTATTTTTGCCGGATGCCGGAGCACGACGCATCAATCTCAACAGAGCAGATGTCGCGGGACAGGAAGTGAGGTTTCACCAAAACAAAATGGATTAATTTTCAGAATAAAACACTCTGTGTTATCACCAGATCGTATTTCACTCAACTACAACAACAAACCAATCAGCCATGACGTAATGAGCATTGGCAGGTAAAGTTAGTAACATAGAGTAGCACCGTGCAATGTTACCTGTCAGTGGGTAGGATATCTAAGACAGCTAGAGAACATTTTGTTCCTTAAGTTGGAAGCCAGAAAAATGTGCAAGCATAACGGCCAAATTCCACCAGATCCGTGTCCGGTCCGTCACAGCATCGTATCTGATAGGTTTCTATTCTAGTCAATGTGTTAACTTCCTCTGGATCCGCTCCGTTGCGTTCTGGCTGCGTCTCTGACAGAGACAGGTCTGAGCCCTCCGGATCAGATACACAAGACTTCTATTTTTCCCGGATGCCGGAGCACGACGCATCAATCTCAACAGAGCAGATGGAGCGGGACAGGAAGTCAGGTTTCACCAAAACAAAATGAAAACATCCGGTTAATTTTCAGAATAAAACACTCTGTGTTATCACCAGATCGTATTTCACTTAACTACAACAACAAACCAAAGTCATGATGAGCGGAGCCAGGCCTGGAGTCAACAGGTCAGAGGTTTTCAGAGGACCAGAAAGACAACATGGATGAGGAGAGGAGGAGGAGGAGAATCCTTGATTCAGTGATTACCAGGGGGAAACCTCGGTCACATGACTCCAGCTGTCAGGAGGTCCGGCTCCGCAGGGGATCGTAGCCGGACCGGACACGGATCAGGTGGAAGTCCCTTGTTATGCTCACACCTCTTGAACAGAAGCTTCTGCTCTATAGCAACAATCTAATACATTCTAACACATTTCTACAACTTATGCTTCTGCATACCAGAGGGGGGAGGGACTGTTTTGTAACTTTTGAATCTCAAATTGCAGGCTATTTAACTTTGTATTTTTGCAGGACTCTAAAGTCTTTCAAAGCCTTGCATCTGAGGTCATTTCGACCTTCATCACACATCCTATAGCTAAACATGCCATGTACTACACCGTGTCTTTTTATGTGTTTACTAAACTATGTGTGCTACAATGCAGAGCTAACACTCAGGACATCCTGACATTCCAGGCGGATGATGATGTGTAAAGGTGAAAGCAGCGCTAGTAAAAACACTTAAAAAAATCAACAACATCCAAAGGAAATCATCAAAACAACACATACTACTGCTGCGAGAGACAACAATGGAAAAAAAGGGCAAAAGAAAAACATTGCAGAGGACGCCTGCAGACGAGCTCCCGTCAAGCGAAGCGGCATGGCTGCTGCTGGTAAATATTTATGGAGTTGTCATGGGACCCGTCCCCGGCTCAGGATACTGTTTAAACAATCTGTATCTGAGCACCGGGAGGGAGACGGAGACACTGTATCATTACGGCTCCCATGCGGGCCCTTGTCACAACACCACACACTAGGCAAACAGTAGAGCCACGCCGGCACAGGCGCAGAGCGACTAAAAATAGAAGGAAGAGCTTTTGGAGAGCGAAGAGGGCTGGAGCTGGAGGTGAGCCGGGGTGTGGAAGTCCAGGTTTGGGCCTGAGGATGGAGGCTGGATCCCTGGGACGAGACCTTGAGAAGTATCAAAGGCAGGAGCGATGTTCGCCGCAGTAACTGGAGTTATCTTCAAATTTCACGCACACTTCTTACGCTTTTCTTATTTATGGGTTTAACGGCTCAAAAACATGTTGCACTGAATCAAAGTGACAAGCCTGTAAACACATTAAACGAACTACTGCTGCTCCCAATCACTTACAAGATGAGTCTGTAAAAACTCTGCAGTCAAAACATGTGATTTTTAATGAGAATCATATCTCTGTTTGGTGATAACAAGTGTTTATTTCTTCAGTGCCCTTGATGCATAATGAGATTAGTGACGGGATTATTAGCAGCTCAGAACGAAGCAGAATTTTGTTCAAATAAAACAGAACATTTTCTTCTTACCAAACTCAAATCTGAGGATTCTCTGCTTCTTATCGGTTTTAAGATTCCCTGGTCTGCTTATCAGACAGAATTAAGAAACCTGTACGGGAAGCCAAGTCCTCTGGGAACATGTGACGGCCATGATGGGACAGGGACTAAATATCTCAATAGTCAAAAGTTCAAATAGTGTTACCAGCAGTGAGTAGCTTACTCAGAGAGATAGGAGAGGAAGGAGTGACCAGGATCCATCACTTCACTTCACTTCAGGACTCCAGGACATTATGACCACCTGCCTAATATTGCTCAAGCACCGTCTCCTCAGGTCAAAGGTCAGAGTAGCCCTGACTTGGGGTGCCTGTTTGGGTTAGCGGTTAAATCCTCAAAGTGGGATCCTTTGCCACATGTCATTCTCTCATTTCTATTCGTTCCACCGTCCTCTCTCTGAACAAAGACGATAAAACACCCAAAACTTAATTGATTAAAAAAAGACTAGCACACATCTGACCTGACATAGACCTCGGACGGTGTGATCTGGTATCCGGCACCAGCAGATCCTCATAAGTGGGGAGTCTGGGAACTTCTTGGATCAGACTTGGTATCCAAGAAATCCCACACACGCTTGATTGGATTGAGATCTGGGGAATTTGGAGACCAAGTCAAACATCCTTCCATTGCTCTGTGGTCCAGTTCTGAGGCCAACATGCTCATCATAGGAGTTATAAGTGGTGGACAGGGGTCAGCATCAACACCCTGACCGGTATGTGGCCACACAGCCTCACGCAGTGTGTGATCCGACACCATCAGAACTACAGGCTGTATGATAAATGGACGTGAAGCTGTTTTGAAGCCAACCGTCAGAGGGAGCCATATTGAAAATGCTGAACTCAAAATAACTTCTGTCAAGCTAGTGTGAGGTAAAGAGGCGGGCCTTCAGCCTTTTCACTAACAGCTCTAAGGTACCCACCTGTCAATCAAGTCAGCCATGTCCTTATTGGACAAAACTCATAAGTTTCATATCTTCAAAAATAACGAGTTATGAAAAAATTCACCCTGTACAGTGTGTGCTGAGAGAACCGTTTTATGAACCAGGCTGGAAACATGTTTATTATTGCTTGGATTTGACCATCCGTCAGCCTTTGCTCCCCACATATATGGCTGCCCATGACCCTGTCACTGGTTCACCTATTTTCCTTCTTGGTCCACAAGAACTGCAGGTTTCAGGGTTCCTACTCTTTTCCAGAGATCATTTTCCAGGACATTTCCAGGACATTTTCATTGATGATCAAGCTGGTATGACCGTCTAAATTTAGTTCCTTATTTAGTTCCTAAATAGTCTAATATGTTCCTCTCAGTGGAAGTCTACATTGAAAGACATGTAGTCTATGGCTATCAATGAAATCATCTCTTACATACTTAAAAATGATGGCAAATTGATAATAGAATGATGCAACCACAGATGTACAGCACTTCACTTTATTAGTGCAACCAAGTAACAATGATGGGCAACTCTCATCTCAGCTTTCTCTTTTCTCAAAAAATATAAAATTAGCTAAGAAAAAAACAAAAGATCCAGCAAAGGACTCTGGAAGCTGCCTTACTGAAATAAATCAATAATAATAACGATCAGAGGATCAGTGCATTAATGACCTAAATAGAACTGAATGACAAAAATGGCCACAAATGTTTCTCAACTCAACTGAAACTCAAAATATACCTTCTTAATCATAATATTCATCCTGCTAAGTGGTCGATATAAAACAAAGCAAATGTCACGTTTTTTTATTTGTGTTACCGTAAACTCTGAAAAAATCGCACTGGTGTAAAGACGCACTCTGTATTTGAAGATCTCTCAGAGATTTAAAAAAATGTAAACTGTCTTCCTGCATGGATTTGTCTATTATGATCAGCGATGTCTACAACGAGGAGTTTCTGAGCAGCTGTGTCGCTCTTTTTGTTCCGTTTTGGGAGTTTGCACTCCAACTAGCTAGTGCAGGGGTTCGGAAACTTTTTGGAGCCAGGGACCCCTTACAGGTGAGAAAATTGTCCATGGCCCCCTCATAGTTGTAACACAGATTAAGAGCATTAGTGATGTGTCATGATCAAAAGCTGCGGCTCTGAGAGTCGATGCTTTATAGTGAATCAGAAGAGCCGGCTCGCATCAAGAGAGAGCCGGCTCTCAGTTTTTTCCTTTCTCTGCTTAGCTCTCTCAGTGCTCAGCCCCAGCTCTGCTCACAGCAGAGCTTAGTTTTGATTGGTCAGCATGGCGGCCATGCGGCCAATCACATGTGAGGATATAGGATACAGGTGATGGAGGGGTGGCTGTGTATCCTGGCTTCATCTGTTCTTTCAGAGAGAGTCTTCTTAAAGACCGGGCAAATACTCACTGAGAGGAGAAATCGGATCAGACCATCCAAGCTGAGTCAACTGATTTTTCTCAATGCCAACCTGAGGACATTAATAATGTTTGCTCGAGTTTGTTTCTGGTTCTGTTTGCTTGAGTTTGGTTTTGGTTTTGGTTCTGTTTGCTTGAGTTGGGTTCTGGTTCTGTTCTGGTTCTGTTCTGGTATGGTTCTTGTTCGGTTGTGTTCTGGTTCACGTCTGGTTCGGTTCTGGTACGGTTCTGGTACAGTTCTGGTATGGTTCTGGTTCGGTTCTGGTTCGGTTCTGGTATGGTTCTGGTTCGGTTCTGGTTCGGTTCTGGCAAGGTCTGGTATGGTTCTGGTACGGTTCCGGTTCGGTTCTGGTTCCGGTCTGGTTTGGTTCTGGTTTGGTTCTGGTTCAAGTCTGGTTCGGTTCTGGTACGGATCTGGTACAATTCTGGTTCGGTTCTGGTTAGGTTCTGGTTCAGTTCTGGTTCTGGTCTGGTTCGGTTCTGGTTCGGTTCTGGTTCGGGTCTGGTTCGGTTCTGGTTCGGTTCTGGTTCGGTTCTGGTTCAGTTCTGGTTCTGGTCTGGTTAGGTTCTGATTAGGTTCGGTTCTGGTTCGGTTCTGGTTCAGTTCTGGTTCGGTTCTGGTTCGGGTCTGGTTCGGTTCTGGTTCGGTTCTGGTTCAGTTCTGGTTCTGGTCTGGTTCGGTTCTGGTTCGGTTCTGGTTGAGTTTGATTCTGGTTCTGTTTGCATGAGTTTGCTTCTGGTTCTGTATGCTTAAGTTTAGTTCTGGTTCTAAACCCTAATCACAACCCTAACCCTAATCAGAACCCTAACCCTAATCACAACCCTAACCCTAATCACAACCCTAACCCTAATCAGAACCCTAACCCTAATCACAACCCTAACCCTAATCACAACCCTAACCCTAATCAGAACCCTAACCCTAATCACAACCCTAACCCTAATCACAACCCTAACCCTAACCCTAACCCTAATCACAACCCTAACCCTAACCCTAACCCTAATCACAACCCTAATCCTAATCACAACCCTAACCCTAATCAGAACCCTAACCCTAATCAGAACCCTAACCCTAATCAGAACCCTAACCCTAATCACAACCCTAACCCTAATCAGAACCCTAACCCTAACCCCAACCCTAACCCTAATCAGAACCCTAACCCTAATCAGAACCCTAACCCTAACCCTAATCACAACCCTAACCCTAACCCTAATCACAACCCTAACCCTAATCAGAACCCTAACCCTAACCCTAACTCTAATCACAACCCTAACCCTAACCCTAACCCTAATCACAACCCTAACCCTAACCCTAATCACAACCCTAACCCTAACCCTAACCACAACCATAACCCTAACCCTAAACCCTAACCCTAATCACAACCCTAACCCTAACCCTAATCACAACCCTAACCCTAATCACAACCCTAACCCTAACCCCAACCCTAACCCTAATCACAACCCTAACCCTAACCCCAACCCTAACCCCAACCCTAATCACAACCCTAACCCTAATCACAACCCTAACCCCAACCCTAATCACAACCCTAACCCTAATCACAACCCTAACCCTAACCCTAACCCCAACCCTAATCACAACCCTAACCCTAATCACAACCCTAACCCTAACCCTAATCAAAACCCTAACCCTAATCACAACCCTAACCCTAACCCCAACCCTAACCCTAATCACAACCCTAACCCTAACCCCAACCCTAATCACAACCCTAACCCTAATCACAACCCTAACCCTAATCACAACCCTAACCCTAACCCCAACCCTAACCCTAATCACAACTCTAACCCTAATCACAACCCTAACTCTAACCCCAACCCTAACCCTAATCAAAACCCTAACCCTAATCACAACCCTAACCCTAACCCCAACCCTAACCCTAATCACAACCCTAACCCTAACCCCAACCCTAATCACAACCCTAACCCTAATCACAACCCTAACCCTAATCACAACCCTAACCCTAACCCCAACCCTAACCCCAACCCTAATCACAACCCTAACCCTAACCCTAATCACAACCCTAACCCTAATCACAACCCTAACCCTAACCCCAACCCTAACCCCAACCCTAACCCCAACCCTAATCACAACTCTAACCCTAATCACAACCCTAACCCTAACCCTAATCACAACCCTAACCCTAATCAGAACCCTAACCCTAACCACAACCCTAACCCTAATCAGAACCCTAACCCTAACCCCAACCCTAATCACAACCCTAACCCTTATCACAACCCTAACCCTAACCCTAATCACAACCCTAACCCTAACCCTAATCACAACCCTAAACCTAACCCTAACCACAACCCTAACCCTAATCACAACCCTAACCCTACCCTAATCACAACCCTAACCCTAACCCTAACCCTAATCACAACCCTAACCCTAACCCTAACCCTAATCACAACCCTAACCCTTACCCTAATCACAACCCTAACCCTAACCCTAACCCTAATCACAACCCTAACCCTAACCCTAACCCTAATCACAACCCTAACCCTAACCCTAACCCTAATCACAACCCTAACCCTAACCCTAACCCTACCCACGTTTTCTGTGAATGCATGATTATGAAGTGAAGGAGAAAAGATGTGAAAAAAGTTGCGCAGTGTCGCTGTCTTTTCCAGCACAGCGTGAACTCAACTTTCAATGAATGGGGATGTGTTTTGTTAATAGGGTCATGTCAAACGCAGCAATGTTAGAATAATTTTCCAGGAGTTTTCCAGTACTGGAAAACTGGTCAACTGTTTTCCAGGTTTTCCAGGTTTTCCAGGACGCGTGGGAACCCTGAGGTTTGGAGATGCTCTGACCTCCGATCCGCTGCGGTCCGGCTCTGTGCTCTCTCATCCGTCAACACCCATTGGTTGCGTCTTCGGAACGCAGCACAGAGCAGGAGCGCCGGACAGCTGGAGTCATGTGACCGAGGTTTTCCCACGGCATTCACAGAATCAAGGATCCTCCTCCTCCTCCTCTCCTCATCCATGTTGTCTTTCTGGTCCCCTGAAAACCTCTGACCTGTTGACTCCAGGCCTGGCTCCGCTCATCATGACTTTGGTTTGTTGTTGCAGTTAAGTGAAATACGATCTGGTGATAACACAGAGTGTTTTATTCTGAAAATTAACCGGATGTTTTCATTTTGTTTTGGTGAAACCTGACTTCCTGTCCCGCTCCATCTGCACTGTTGAGATTGATGCGTCGTGCTCCTGCATCCAACAAAAATAGAAGTCTTGTGTATCTGATCCAGAGGACTCAGACCTGCCGGATCAGAGACGCAGACGGAATGCGAAGGAGCAGATCCAGTGGAAGTTAACACATTGACTGGAATAGAAACCAGAAACCATCAGATCTGGTGCCGTGATGGATCTGGTGGAATTTGGCTGTTACGCTTGCAAATTTTCCTGGCTTCCAACTTCAGGAACACAATGTTCTCTAGCAGTCTTACACATCCTACCCACTGACAGGTAACATTGCAAGGTGCTACTCTATGTTACTAACTTTACCTGCCAATGCTCATTACTTCATGGCTGATTGGTTTATATGTCAGACTAGATCCGATGCCAACACATCTCAGCCTCTTTTCCTCCCAAACTGATTGCATGCTGTTGAATTTTCATGCTTTTTTTTAATAGTAATATTTCACTGCAGGTCAGCTGTGCTCCTTTTTACAGTTCCCCCTGGCCTCATAGATGCAGAAAATCATCTCAGGCCCAAGAAGCATTTTCCAAACAGATCAGCATTATAAAAGAGATGCTTATACAACCGAAAACATCTCAAACTGCAAACAAAGTCGACTCTTTCTAGCATGGAGATTATACATTTGTTCAACTTCCCCTCACCAAAGAAAACCAGCTTTAAATCAATACAGGATGAGACTTTGGAGAGAGGGAAGGACATTACTGCATTTATTCAGAGGGCCACAAAGCCCAGATGTAAGCTGTTGATATGAACAGATGACTGAAACAAGAAGAAGTCCTGGGACATGAAAAGCAAACGTCCAGCTGAGTAAAAATGTAAAAAGTCTCAGTCAGAATACGTTTCATTTGGCCGACGGCTTTGCTCCAATAAATGTTCTGTTGCTTCTCTCAAATGTGCTCTGCTGCTCGTAATACTGGAAATCAAAATCCAGGAAGCTCGCAGACTTGGAGCGAGGCTGCGGCGGAATATAATTTGTGTTGGAGACTGCAGAGTTTAAAATTAGCATCGAGGCGTTGGTTTGGCTACGAGGTGAGAGCGTGTGGAGCAGAGGTCTGGGGATGGTGTTAATGCAAAAGTCAAGATCATAAAGTGAAGCTGTCGTTGGTGAAGCTTACAATGGCAGCTCCTGTGACCGCCACCAGGTTCTGGGTCTTAGCTGGATCAAAGCAGCAAAAGGAAGCTGAAAAATGGAGCTAGGTTTTGGGTTTGGAGCCGGGCCCGCAGGAGGAAGAGGGAACAAGAACCTGACTGAGCTCTGAGAGCAGCTGGGAAGAAGAAAACAGGCTTTCTGGTAACAGGAGAGTTTGTCTGGAAAGACTGGGCTTCCCCGCCCAGGGAACAATGACTTCACAGACTCCTACAACAAGGAAATTAAAACTAAATATTTAGATTCCTCCCACGAAGTGTTCGCCCAAGAATTTACTATGACTTCCACTTTAAACTGGTTAATGGTTTGTAATGTTGTCACATTTGTTGTGTGTAAAAAAAAAGAGTAATTTTTAATCACAATAACAGGATTGGGGAGATAGTCATGCCCTTTTTTTCAGCTTTAAGTCACTATCACTTTAAAAGAGAAGACAAAAGGGAGATTAGTCATCTCTACTGAAAATACAACGAAATGGAAAAGATGATATGATTGGTTAAAGCCGTAGGGGGACCACCAGAAATGCTCCTTCACACTGACACTCTGGGATCCTATCTTTCCCTCTCTCTCCTCTCTCTGCCTGTCCCATTAAAGTCACTAACCATAGACCTTTCTGGAGTCCCTGAGCTCCCTTGTCTCGTAGGTTCCTCTGGATCTCTGCCGAAGGCGTGCCAGACTCCAGCTGCTACACCTACTACTATCCCTCTCTCCAACACGGTCTCAGCAGATGTGTGTCTAACATGAGTCTGGTCCTGCTGGAGGTTTCTGCCTGTTAAAGGAACTTTGTCCTTGCCACTGTAACTTGCTAAATGCTGCAAAGTGCTCTGTTCATGGTGGATTAAGATGAGATCAGACTGAGTCCTGTCTGTAAGATGGGACTGGATCTGATCCTGTCTTGATGTTGGGTCTTTGTTAATAATAGAACATAGAGTACGGTCTAGACCTGCTCTGTTTGGAAAGAGTCTGAGGATAACATTTGTTGTGATTTGGCACTTTATAAATAAAGATTGATTGAATGATTGCTTTAACTTAAGGTAAGTAGAGATGGGACTATAGATTTGAAAGACTGTTTTGTTGACGTGCAGAAAATAGATCTTAAATATTTTTGATAATTTAAGTATTTGTTTGCAATGCTTCTCCCGTCTCTCCTTAATCCAATCTCAAACTTTTCCCCTGAGCAGAAATCACATTTTTTCTTTGCAGGAACCAAATCTCCTCTTTTCTTCAGCTTCTGCTATCCTTTGATTTCTATTATAAATAACTAAACATCTGATTTTAAGATGAAGCAACGTGGTCATGTCAACTTGGGCTTCAGGGTATTTTGTGTATTCTTTCTTACTCTCCAGCATTTCAAAGACTCTGTGATAGATCAATTAATTAATGATCAGTCCATCATGTATAATGGGGCTGAAGCCTGTCCCAGCTGTCAATGGGAATGGGCAAGAGTCTGGCGCAACCTGGACTGGATTCTGGTCAATCACCGGGCTAACCAAAGCGACAAACAACCGCTCAGACTCACACAAGTTAGAGACACCATTAAAACTCACAAGCTGGTTTTTGGACTCTGGGAGGAAGTCGGATACCTAAAGAAAACCATGCATGCACAGGGAGAACATGAAAACTACCTGCTTGGATTTGAACCAGCAACTTACAGTGAGGCAACAACACCCACTGCACCACTGTACATCCTTAAGTGACTAATCCAAAAACAAAACAACGATCTGACCACAGTTTGGACTCACGGTCTGGGAAGAAGCTCAAACCACACAGAGATAAATTCTCTTATCTGGATCTCTTTGTGGAAGTCGTCATCCATTTTTGTCCCATTAGGTAAGACAGTAATCTCACCCCCTTCCTAACATGTTGGTGTTGAATAATTGTTTTTGTAGAACCTGAGCTGGGATCAGATTAGACCCTGTCACTGATAACCAGAACTTAGACTGAAGGCCTGTTATCTCGGGGCGGTGGATGGCGGCAACCTTGAGCTGAGGGTGTTGAGTCATCGCACGTGTGAGTCACAGATGGGGGGGTGACGGCGTTAATGAGGCTTACAGAGGAGCACTCACTGGTTGGATGGCTGGTTGCTTCTGATAGGACCCACAGGGGCCCAACAGGGGCCCCCGCCAGTGCCCCACGGACCATTAACTTGCGGAGCCGGGGCCCGAGCCAACGCGCAGGATAGAGGTCCACACAGGGCCGGCTCCCAACACAAACACTCGCGGTAACACCAGCGTCGGCCAAAGAACTCTCAAACTATACAAGCTATACAAGGAGCAGCGATACGGTTGACAGCCAGCTGTGTGTAGAACTGGAATATATCTGGAGTAAAATCACAGCGCTTAAAGTTCATAATACACGTAACATGTGATCCAGGTCAACACTGGTCGTGTGCCCAATACAACGCACTGTAAATCAGAGTGATAGAAATGGTCGGACTGAGGAGTCGCAGCAGAAAGAAAGAAAGAAACGAGGAATGCTGCGTTGGATCGTTAGGTAATTTATGTATTTACCTCCAGGCTGCAAAGTATAAATCTGCAGTCACTGTTTTCTTTGAAGCTAATGATAAAAACCTTACCAACACCCCGAGTGCTCTGGAGAACAGCTCCATAAAAACATAACAATGAGTTTAAACAGTCTATACGAAGCCCAGGCCTGCCAAGAGTATCCTGGCAGACACGTGCTCCGAGAGAAACTGAGGTCGCACACAAAGACTGACCGTTAAAGTTAATCAACAGAGCTACCACGTGACACACAAACACCTTCTGCAGCAGTCCTGCCTCGCACTGAGCCAGAACACCAAGGTAACAAAGCCGAAGTCAGAGCTTCTTTGAGCAATTTCTGCTGTGGTCGTGTGACCCGAGGTATATAATACTGTCTATACATTAAGCTCCTGTCACTCTGCCAAAGATTGCTCGCTGCATGACATTCTTGAGGTTCCTGAACTGCTCGGTAGAAAATCTGCGTGAAGGATGGAGGGGAGAGACGTGAAGAAGAGGCCCCGGCTGTTGATTTTAAGTAGCTGGATCAGAGCCGGCACCTTAACCCAAGCATGGGAAGGCAGACCTCATCTGCACAGCGTGGAAAAACCGCATACATCATTTTAGTCTCTAACAAATAAGATTAATGGGAGCTGTGCTGGGGCGTGCACATTTCTGTGGCGTCCGACGCACAGTGGCCAAAACCAGGCGCACCGCAGCGCGAGACCTCTGGGACTGGCATGGTGAGCCCCTGTGAATGAGCGGCCCCCGTCCGTCACTCAGCAGCGAGGCATCATCCACAAGCCCCCGGCAGGACGTACAGCATCAACTGTTATTATTATTAAAGTGTCCTAAGTATAAGTGGAATCTGCAAAGGGATATAGGGATTCAGGAGTGTACACATCATTTGGAAACACGGCTGGAATGTGCAGAGTGAACAAGAAAATGTGTTTTGATAGATTCGGAGGTCAGTTGGAGGAAAGTGGATAAACCTCAGTCCAAAAATAAAATCTAACACTTTGATTTTGTGGAAAAACAGACGCCAGAAAGCGACATCTGTGGCGTGTGAATTAGTTGGACGGAGAGCAGCTGACATCCTTCAACAATGGGATGCTTCAGACCAAAATAATGCCACCAGATAAGACTAACAAGATCTTGACTGTGACAGGCGATCCTCAGATTAAGAACTGGGCTACCTACTGTTGCTCGTATGCTGTAATAACAACCACCTACCTCACTGCCGCCAGCCTCGTATCACGGCAGCAGAGTTTGATAGCTAATCTCTTCGCACTGATAGCGAGGGGGGGAGGGGGGCTGCAGCCTGCACAGGGAGCTTTTGTAGATGCCTGTATGGATAATGTTCACGAGCCTGTCGTCAACAAACGTGTGAGTAGGTGGACTCAAAGGAAGATAAAGATATCTAAACTCTGTTTTTTGTGTCTTGTGTGTTTTTGGTTCATTGCTTCGAGAGATAATCAAACTCCCACGGAACAGGAGAGCGAGAGAGCGAGGAAGATACGATCCTTCTCCTCTTTCTGATGCTGCCACTGTCTGTTTTATCTCTTGGCAAACCTCCTTGATCTCTGTTTGTGCCAGGCACCTTAACATCCTGCAGAGACGGTGCTCTGTGATGTTTCCATCTAAAAGGCAGCAGAAGGATGCTTTAGAGGAAGTAGATCAGATTTATTTATTTCATTCAGGGGGGGGATTCCAAACTTAGAGAGTAAATAAATACACGACTTCCTCTCTGAGGAAGAAAATACCATGGAAAAGAAGATGGTGCGATATGTTTAGATTTTACAAACACCCACTGACAGCCAAACAGGCAACTGATGATACAGACAGGTACAAGATTCAAGGTCAAATCAGAGGCCTTCAGTGAGGGGATGCTGTGGCTCTTCTCCCGTCAGAGGTAGGGATGCACCAATCCTACTTTTTATCGATACCGATACCTGGGTTTTGGTATCTGCCGATACCGATACTAGCTGATCTGATCCCGGTATTGATTTGACAATCTCTATTCCTTAATGTGAGGATAGAATCATGTTTTGGCAACTTCAGTCTTTTCTGACTTTGTCAGAACAATTAAATCCAATAACCTGTCAGTTCTTTCACACTTTGAATTAGGGATGACCACAATTAATCGATTATCGATTAATGGCTGTGCGTCAGGTCTCCTCTTTTAAAAGAGGATCAATACAAAACTGCTGCCAACAACAACACGGACACGAAGGTTGACAGCTTTAAACAGGATATTTACCACCTTTGGATACGAAGGCAACAGACAGGTGGGAAATTCTGGTACGCTACAGAGCAGAAACATCAGAGCCGTCTGGGCTTTTCTCCAGCGGGACTGATTATGAGCCGGTTGCGCTCCCGGCTGACACCTGACCGAATACACATGTTTATTTTTCTCAATAAGAACGAGTAGACAGAAAACTGGACACTGTGAGTCTGAAGTACTTTTCTGTTAGTATTATGAGCCTTCACTTTATAAGATTATGTCCGCGGAGAATATTTTAATGAGCCTGATCGTTGATATTCTGAGTGTCAAACGTGTGCCCGTATTCAATCCCGTCAGTTATTTGCATTTTGTTGCTGTAGAAAATAAAATTTAAGGGGAAAACAACCTATGTGGCATTGTTTTTGACGTAAGAATAATAATGTTTTTTTTATCAATTAATCAATAATTGATCGTTAACATTTCCAAAAATCGATCACGAAAAATACTTAAAATGTACATCCCTACTTCGAATCCATTAATAGAAGGGTTCTTGCTTTTTTGCAGTACGCTACAGCTGACCTTCCTCCTTTGGGCTTCCATTATATTTTTTTCAGTGCAACCGCCATCCGTTGAAACATTACCGCTGCACATGTTGCGAGCTTCCAGCAGAGTTGTTAGCAAAAGAAGCGTGACATGCAGCTAAACTGCAGAGTCTCTGTAGTTATCCTCCATCATGCTCCACCGGGCAAAAATGCACAGACCGGCCGACGCTGATGACGTAGGAGACGCACATGGCTGGTGTAAACACAGAAAAGCATAGAACTGAGATGAATAGATCTGCCGTATGGATCGGCACTATATATCGGCCCCTTGTCACTGATATCCGATCTAGCTTTTTGAGTCCGATCTAGCCAATATCAGATGCCAGGATCAGATCGGTGCATCCCTAGTCAGAGGGAAAGAGTTTCTACAAGTTTTCCTCAGTGATGAAACATCCATTAGGCCTGCATGACATGCTTGGATTATGAGATGTGGGATTACACTGTTTATTACCCCAATCATGATTTGAAGTGTGATAAAACAAAACAGAAATTAATGGTGCATAAGCTACAGCTCACATTTTCTCTAACTGCTGTTGTGAACGTTGAATCGGCACAAAATAACCCGAGGGGATCTGATGGATATTTGAGCCGTATCTGAGATCTGCATCACAACGGTTCCAAATCACAGCCCTTATTTACACACAGGCCTTCATCTAATGTTTAAAATGTACACATGCAAAGTGAGAAGGCATTGCTTGTGCAAATGAAACAATTTTAAATGTGTTTCAATGTGTTTATTGGGAGTGCTCATATTGCAATATAGATGAACTGCGCAGCCCCAATTTCCATGCTGGTGCGTGTGATCTCTCCAAGATGACAATGCACCCATAGATAATGTACTGGTTTTATGAGTTCAGGTTGCAATGCTCAAGTTTAAAGGCGTAATGATGGACAGCACTTTGTTTGCAGAGTTGTAACAAGTAAGATGCCGATGATAGAGAGATCTAGAGAACTGAGGATGGTGCATGAAGTGAGCTAGTTAGGATGAGATGTGAGTAAAGTGTCCAGAGATGATAAATTTAAACTCAATCAGGGGCTGATTCCTGTGACTCTGCTCACCATTAGTGAAAATGTTCAGTTTGATGAGAGTCATAGCAGCTAAGTAAAGCTGCAGAGTTAGCCGTTACTAGACTAGAATCATTGATCTATGAAGTCAGTAGTTGAGTAATAAGCGGGATCATTTAGAGTGATAAGGTTGTTCTGGTGGAAGGATCCTTCAGGGTGAGACAAGACCTCTGCGCTTTGTGTTCCTGCTCACCCTGTCCAATCGGTGCAACAACCCACTCACTATTCATTATCCTGTACACTTATTGAATGTCTTGAGAAGGCAGGCACAGTGAAAAATCACAAGACAACAAGAGACTAACTGACAGAGAGTGGGAGAGTGAGAGAAAGGAGGGCTTGAAATCTCACCAGCGTGGTACGCTACCGATCCTCGGCTCCATCCTGGGTGTCTGTTCTTGGGGTAATCCTGCAGAGACACAAACGCTCATGTTAAACCAGATGTTGCATTTTTAATCAGATGTTCAATATGGTGGCCCCTACAGTGACATGGGCAGAAAAAAATTATTTGATATGTTCCTATGCGCACCAGAAACTAACCCGTGCTCACGTGAAAAATTTCTTGAGATCACAAGATATTATTGCGTACTCATGTGAAAGTTTCCCGTGTGCACAAGGTACCAAGTGCGCACTGGAGATCAACCAGTGCATCACTGTCTTCCAGTTTCGATCTAAAAATGACAGTACAGGAGTTAGTTGAGCTTTATTTCAACCTTGGGCTTCACTATAAGGATATTACTGCTTTATTGTCTCAGAACGGAACCAAAAATGTACATTCTGCCTCGCTGAAGTGTGTTTTCCCAATGGGATACCAAGTTTATTTCACATGAGCACGTTATACCTTTTCGTGCTCTCAAGAAAGTTTCTCATGAGAACGCAATAATATTTCGCACAGGATAGTTTCTGGTGCGCACAAGGACATATCTAATTATTTTAGTTCCTTTAGGGGCTCCGTGGTTCAACGCCACTGGTGTGCAAAAAAAACTGTGTTCAAATATCAGGATGAATTATGAAATTAATTCCCACATCTTCATAATGCTCACACAAATACATGGTGTGCTTCTGTCGGTGTTTCTAGAGTACAATGGGATTTGGTCGTCAGACCTCTATTTTAAATAATGCCTCACACCCTCTGCACAGTGATTTCCAGCTTCTTCACTCTGGACGACGGTTTTTAGTCCCAAGGTGCAGGACACAGCGTCACAAGAAAAGCTTTGTTCCTGCTGCTGTTACTGAGCTGAACAAGCAATAGCTTTTATTTTCCCACACAGTCAGCCTCCAATCTTATGACTTGAGCCCAGATTGTCTTATTTATTCATGTGATTACATTGTTTTTATTGGTTGACTGTTTTCTGATATGCTTTTTAAAATGGAACCTTTAGCACTTTTATCATTTTATCATTTTATCATGTCTATTCATTTTACCATTTTTAGTGTTAGATTAGTTTTTAGGATATTTTTTGTATGTTTTGCACATTAAGTAGATTGTTCTGTCTGAAGTATATCTTGTAATTTTGTATTGACCTAACATCTCACTGGCTGCAAAACAAGTTTACCCACGGGTACAAATAAAGTAACCTGAACCTGACCCTCAGAATTGATGTGTAACACTTTTAAAGAGAGGAAGTCATCACTGGAAAGAAATGGATGTTGTTTTTAATTCCTCAACATTTCTAAAATATCCTCCAACTGCACTTTTTTTGTTTTTAACTTATATTTTTGGGGCATTTTGTAGCTCAAGATTGGACTGGAGTCCAACCCGTGACCACTGCAATGAGAGCTGTAGTCCTCTGTACATGGGGCACACCCATCCACTGTATAAATAATGGACGTAGTATCCGTGATGTCACCCTTCTGTTTCTGAAGCACTGTTTAGAGGCCAATTGGCGGCAGGAGCCATATTGGAAATGCTGAACTCAACATAACTTCTCTCGAGCGATTGTGACGTAAAGAGGCGGGCTTTGAGCCTCCTCGCCAACAGCTACAGTGTTCCCGCCTGTCAATCAAGTCAGCTGTGCCTCTTGTTATGGAAAACTTGTAATCTTAATAACCCGTACAGTGTGAGCCGATAGAGAAATGAGCTGTCCAGACTACAATCGTCTTTTGAACCAGGCTGTAAACATGTTTATTTCTGCTGTAAAGATCAGCTTTTTTGAATTGCTGTGTATATGGTTTCAGGTACTTCTGGAGCCAGCCTCAAGTGGACACTTGAGGAACTGCAGTTTTTAGCCCTTCCGCATTGGACTCATATTTTTAGACCGGAGGTTGCCGCTTGGTTGGCTCCCCACTAACTCTACTTTGTGAGAAGATGAGAGTCTTAGTAAGCTCTTTCCCACCATTTTTCCTCCCTGAATAACATTTTAAGTTAATATCCATGCCACTGCTCTGAGCAGACATGAATCAGAGCTATTAGCTTGTAAGTAACGCCAGGTCATCAATAAATACATGAATTGATCCTCTGGAGACTCTGGTTTTTAAAAAATGGTTGAAAAAGGCACCAAAATAAAATCTAAATGTCAAGCTGTGCCCTTTACAGTTCCGAGCAGATCACTCCACCATGAGGAGAAATTCAACCTCAACTCTGTCAACCGCCCCAAACCCATGAAGAAGAAAGCCAGCAGCAGGTTACTCATCGTCCAAGTGAAGTGTGTTTTGACAACCAGCGCTCCAAAGCAGGTTACTGTATTCCTTTAGCGGTGTTCGCGTACGACCGAGTGTGTTTTGGAGATCTGTCAGTATCTGCTTCTCATCTCTGAGTGAAGATGTGTTTTCTCTCTCTCTTCATCTGTCTGCATGTACAGTGTGTGACTCTTTCTCCAGGTCTCACCATGCCAACAGAAATAAGTGGTGGGCCAACTTTGGGATAAGATCAGGGAATGACTCAGATATAATTACCACAGATTGTATCTGTCTTTAAAGCTGCACCTCCACTAATGTACAAACAGAGCACTGAACGACAGACAGAGGAGGAGGAGGTTAATGATATTATGCTCCTATTGTCTCTTCAGGGAAACACTGACTGAATACTTTCTTCATTATGATCACAGGTAAACTCTTTTCTGCTTTTTGTTTCAGGTAGTAGTCACAAGTATTAGGGGTGGGAGTCCAAAACCGGAACCGACTCAGAACCGGTTACAATTGATCAATTCCATCGGAATTGTACACCTCAAATGTTATAGATTCTTCTTAACAATTCATTTCCCAGCAAAACGTCACGTCACGTCACGTCCTGGAGAAGGGTTCCATGTGAACATGTTCGTGTCTGGGAGGCGAACCCCCGCCTACCTCTCCCCTTTCGGAGTCAGGATGCTTTCCCTCAGGCTCGAGGGCCTTAGCCGAAAATGAGGCATCGAGAGCGGGTAAAATACCTCCGTGATGACCCCCAAGGGAAAAGCGTTTTTCCTCTCCAAATTCAAAGTATTTTCCTCCAGGCTGCAGGGACCACATCCGGACTCACGCGGCCGAAAATGAGGTACCGAGAGCGGGTAGAGGAGAACGGGGTTGGTTGCCATAGTGTGTGACGACCATCCCCATAGTGTGTGACAACCAACCCCATAGTGTGTGACAACCAACCCCATAGTGTGACAACTAACCCCATAGTGTTTGACAACCAACCCCATAGTGTGACAACTAACCCCATAGTGTGACAACCAACCCCATAGTGTGACAACTAACCCCATAGTGTTTGACAACCAACCCCATAGTGTGACAACCAACCCCATAGTGTGACAACTAACCCCATAGTGTGACAACCAACCCCATAGTGTGACAACTAACCCCATAGTGTTTGACAACCAACCCCATAGTGTGACAACTAACCCCATAGTGTGACAACTAACCCCATAGTGTTTGACAACCAACCCCATAGTGTGACGACCATCCCCATAGTGTGTGACAACCAACCCCATAGTGTGTGACAACCAACCCCATAGTGTGTGACAACCAACCCCATAGTGTGACAACTAACCCCATAGTGTTTGACAACCAACCCCATAGTGTGACAACTAACCCCATAGTGTTTGACAACTAACCCCATAGTGTGACAACCATCCCCATAGTGTTTGACAACCATCCCCATAGTGTTTGACAACCATCCCCATAGTGTTTGACAACCAACCCCATAGTGTGACAACTAACCCCATAGTGTGACAACCATCCCCATAGTGTTTGACAACCAACCCCATAGTGTTTGACAACCATCCCCATAGAGTGTGACAACCATCCCCATAGTGTTTGACAACCAACCCCATAGTGTGTGACAACCAACCCCATAGTGTTAGACAACCATCCCCATAGAGTGTGATAACCAACCCCATAGTGTTTGACAACCATCCCCATAGTGTTTGACAACCAACCCCATAGTGTGTGACAACCAACCCCATAGAGTGTGACAACCAACCCCATAGTGTTTGACAACTATCCCCATAGTGTGTGACAACCAACCCCATAGTGTGTGACAACCAACCCCAGAGTGGGTGACAACCAACCCCATAGTGTGTGACAACCAACCCCATAGTGTGTGACAACTAACCCCATACTGTGACAACCAACCCCATAGTGTTAGACAACCATCCCCATAGTGTGTGACAACCATCCCCATAGTGTTTGACAACCAACCCCATAGTGTGACAACTAACCCCATAGTGTGACAACCATCCCCATAGTGTTTGACAACCAACCCCATAGTGTTTGACAACCATCCCCATAGAGTGTGACAACCATCCCCATAGTGTTTGACAACCAACCCCATAGTGTGTGACAACCAACCCCATAGTGTTAGACAACCATCCCCATAGAGTGTGATAACCAACCCCATAGTGTTTGACAACCATCCCCATAGTGTTTGACAACCAACCCCATAGTGTGTGACAACCAACCCCATAGAGTGTGACAACCAACCCCATAGTGTTTGACAACTATCCCCATAGTGTGTGACAACCAACCCCATAGTGTGTGACAACCAACCCCAGAGTGGGTGACAACCAACCCCATAGTGTGTGACAACCATCCCCATAGTGTGTGACAACCAACCCCATAGTGTGTGACAACCAACCCCATAGTGTGTGACAACCATCCCCATAGTGTGTGACAACCATCCCCATAGTGTGTGACAACCAACCCCATAGTGTGTGACAACTAACCCCATACTGTGACAACCAACCCCATAGTGTGTCAACCAACCCCTTAGTGTGTGACAACTAACCCCATAGTGTGTGACAACCATTCCCATAGTGTGTGACAACCATTCCCATAGTGTGTGACGACCATCCCCATAGTGTGTGACAACCAACCCATAGTGTGTGACAACCAACCCCATAGTGTGTGACAACCAACCCCATAGTGTGTGACAACCAACCCCATGATGGGGTTGGTTGTCACACACACTATGTGTCAGAGTGTCTTTGATAGTTAATTGCCTCTGTGTTACAATGAGTTGAAAAATGAGAGGGATGCACATTTCAAGCCAACACCTTAAGCTTCAATTTAATGTAGGAATGACGATTGAAAGATGTTTTGATGATAAGCAATTATCAAAACAGTAAAAAGAGCGACAACCAACCCTGTTCTCCCCTAAAATACCTCCGTGATGACCCCTGGAGGAAAAACGTTTTTCCTCTCCAAATTCAAGTTGAATATGTTCATGTTCAGTCTTGTGCAGACATAATTTTGAAAAATAAAATTGTTCCTTTTGGTGCGAAAGACTGTGTAGAACTTATTTTTTCTCCTCAAAAAAATACTCAGCAATCGTTAGGAGAATTGATAAGGAATTGGATTGATAAGCAGAATTGAAAAAGGCATTGACATTGATAAAATCTTAGCAATTCCCACTTCTAACAAGGATGTACATCATTATAATCAACTCCTCTAAAGTGTCCCAGTTTGTTACTTTAGAGACACAACTTCACTGTTTCTGTCCTAAATAATATTAAACACTTTTTTCTGAAGGTTGTGCAATGAAGAAAACAAAACAATGGCAGCACACACACAGCTTCAGGTGGAGTAAAAACAAATCTCCGTCACCTTAAAAAACTGTGGAGCAACAAGTTCAAGTGGCCGAAGTCACACTGGCTGTGGCAAAGTGGTTCCCTCTGTTCCAAAGAAAGAGGCTGATACTTTGGCATGGGAGCACTTTTGGATGCAAACAGAAACACAAGAAGGTTGTTCAACCCTGCCAAATAAAATACGCAGTCGAGGGTGAAATTGCCTGATTCTGAGAAGTAGCATCCTCACATAAATAATTGTGTTACGATAAGGAACATGTGCAACCAACTTTCTTCTCAAAACAAACAGTTAAGAATATAAAAGCTTTTCATCCCTAAACATTAAGAGACAAAAAGTAAAGAGTTGTTTATTATCATGTTCCCTGAAGAAATCACTAAGAATTGATAGCAGCTGCTGAGAACTGTGCCTCTTTTACCCCCACTATCTGCTCCATCTCAATGTTTATTCTCAAAGAAAATTGCTCTAATGATATTCAGGGCCGAAATCGCCCACAAGGTTCACACAAGGTAACTCTTTGCAGATTGGTCCAGGTTTGCATCTCCACTTTATGCTGTGCAGATCTGCCCTCTGTGCTCTCATCCTGACGAAGCTATTTCTATTCAAATATATGAAGAGCTGAATGAAGGGGAAAGTTATTACCATTGGTGGAGATGATTGATGACGGATGTGACACAGTTCATATTCAGCTTACTTCCTGGAGCAAGTGTGCAAAAAGCAGTTGTGTGTAATGAAACGACTCCTATGTGCAAGGTTTGAGCCTTAGAGAGCTCCAGACTGATTCAACCTCTGATTTTTATAATCCAGTGAGGGAGTTTAAGAATCCCGGGGCATGAGATCGACAGGCGGATTGGTGCTACCAGTCCATCCATGTTCTAACCCCCAATTTACACAGGATGCGGCGCGTTGCGTTACGGCTGCACAGCGTGTTCGACGGCTTGCGCCCTGCTACACAGGACGTGTGTTTGGAGCGTAGGGCCAGCTCAGAGCAGGCAGGATCCGCTGGGTCCAGCATAGCAACGACCACATACAAACAACAGGTTACAGAGCCTTTCTGTGTTTGAACTTCTGCTCATTTGGAGAGTATTCCATTACTTTTGTGCTTTAATCCTCACTGAGTATGCTGCAGAACTATAAAGTTTTGATTTTGCAGGTTTAGATGAGTTGAATTTTGTTGTCCTGTTACCTTCTGACACAGTGATCATCTTAAAGGCCTGTTGTAGTCCACATGGATCACTGATATATGGCTTGTTGTATCTTACATCCATAATCGATGAGTATTTCTGATCTATACGATCTTTAAACGGTCAGGAGTCCATATATGGTGTTTTATTTTGAAATTGGTGGATGTTGCATGTGATCCTCGTGCCTGACTTCCTGTCCAGGTCGTTCTTTTCTGTGTAGATTGTCAGGCACGCTACAGAGACAGAGCTGGGACGCACCGCAGCGCGCCCTGTGGACACTAGAGCATTGACTAGAATGGGAACGTATTGGCTGTGGCGTGCGTGGCGCAGCCGTAACGCGACGCTAAAGCATCCTGTGTAAATTGGGAGTAACCCTCACCTGTGGTCATGAGCCGTGGGTCTTGACAGAAAGAATAAGACCACAAATACAAGCAGCTGATATGAGTTTCCTCTGAAGGATGTCTGGGCTCAGAGACAGGGTTAGGAGCTCAGACATCTGGAGGGAGCTCGGAGTCGAGCCGAGTCAGCTGAGGTGGTTCAGGCATTTGATAAGGATGCCTCCCGGACGCCTTCCTTTAGAGGTGTTCCGGGCACATCCAACTGGGAGAAGGCCCCGGGGTAGACCCAGAACTCATTGGAGGGATTACATATCCCACCTGGTCTGGGATTGCCTTTGGAGTACCCTGGAGGAGCTGGAAAGTGTTGCTGGTGAGAGGGAGGTCTGGGTTGATCTGCTTTGACTGTTGCCTCCGCGACCCGACCCCAGATAAGCGGAAGAAAATGGATGGATGGATTTTTAGGATGACAGTGACTTTATGTACAGAATATGTTGTTTCTAGGTCACCCACAGGTGGATTTTGTTGTTTGGATCGCTGAAAAGTTTGAGTATAACAACACTTATAAAGCAGCCCTCAGCAGATGGTAAGTTTTTCACTTGAACTGAGCAGAGCTGTTAGCGCTGGTGTCAGTAAATTAGGTGTTATTTTGGATGATGAGGCCCATTTCTACAGAAAAGTGCCTGTTTTACTCCAAATGACTGCGTAATGGCTCATGTGATTATATAGAAACAACACAGAGGCCATTTGCTCTGCAGCACAGTTTGTAGATCATTGTCCTTTTTGGCGTGCAATCTTCGTGAATCAGTCCCAAAGACTTCTGAAGTGTGATCAGACAGAAGGTAAAGAGGGGCAGCCTTTGGCAAGTCACAGTCGAGGGAAATATGCTTTATCCGAATGGAAGCACAACCACTGATGCAGAGACTACAGAGCCAACATGCTCCACAAAAACAGATTAGCACTAAAGCTATAATTATTGTTAACACTTGTATGGATTGGAAAAATAATTAATAAGGCCACTGCGGAGAGACGGAGGGCTCGGTCTGGCCCGGCAAGGAGAGAGCAGCATCTGAGGACAGGACATGAGGGAAACATCCTCAGGCCTGTCTGACAACCCCATCAGGGCTCCAGGAACAGGAAATGGAGATAGATGGGGAAAAATCAAGAGGGAGAGAGGGATGAGGATAGAGTGAGACATCAGCAGAGGAAGACAGAGAGACATGGAGGAATGCAGCTACTGCTCCAAGCCTGAAAACCCCTTGATCCGCCAAGTCTGCTCCTCTTCCCCCCTCGTCTCGACCACAACCCGAGGATTCCTCTGGCTGACTGGCATGTGGGCAGCATCTCCACGAAGGAGGACGGGAGCGTCTGAGTGTTTTTACTCCCTGATTGATGACCCACAGGCACTGTTCTGATCAGACGTTTTGAGGATGAACATCAGGAATGGCTACAAATATAATGAGTGGATTTGCAGAGCTTTAATGTAAACCGCAGACTTGTGTCTGATAAATGGATCAACTGTTAAATGCCTGTTTTCATAGCTGTCTTCTACGTAATTGTTGTGTCCATCATCTCTAATTCAAAACATCTCCTCGGTGTGCACTGTGGCTGCATGTTATTGGAAAAAACTGACGCTGAGATACCTTTTCTATCTGTGATATGAAAAAACTGACAATGATACCTGATTATTCAGCCTGATTTTATGTTTATTAACACTTTTACCAACTTAAAGTATATTTTCTGCTAACAAAAAACCCCACACATCCTTCTAACACTTGGTCTGACCCTCAGACACAGGCTTAGGAAGTAGATCTTAGAGAACACAATAAAATGACTTGTGTTTTGTTTTATTAAGTTATATTTTGGGGCATTTTTACACCTTTATTTAATGAAGGAGAGGACAGTGGATAGTGTAGGAAACTAGGAGAGACTGAGGGAAAGACATGCCGGAAAGAGGCCACAGGCTGGACTCGAACCCCGGTCGGCTGCTGCATGGGCGCACAACTCATCCATCAGGCTAAGTCCGCACCCTTTGAGGGTTTTTTTAAGTTTTACAAATAGGGTTACTTTTGTCATCAACACTATCCATAGATCCATCTTTGAATGTATGATGACTGGTATGTCCAGCCCACTAGCAGCACAATACCATTATTGCCACCTACTGTGTTGGAGTTTCACCAGCAGTTAACAGTCTGTTTCATTTACAATGAAGTGATGCAAAGAAACACAGGTGAATCTTGTAACATCCAGTGATTACAGAGGCAACTTCTTCACTTTTGAAATCATAAGTGATGCTTAAAGAAGCGGTTTTGCTAAAAAGCTTGGCTGTTGTTTACTTTAATCCGGCGACGCCTGACCCAGCAAACTGCAAAACAGATCCAACAGAACAGTGATACTACAGACTACCTTCAGCCTGCAGGTCTGCTGGTCGTACCTAAAGTCTCTAAAAGTAGTATGGGAGTTCGAACCTTCAGCTATCAGGCCCCTTTGGAATCATCTACCAGTCAGGGTCCAGGAGGCAGACACCCTCTCCACTTTTAAGAGTAGGCTTCAAACTTTCCTTTTTGACAAAGCTTATAGTTAGAGCTGGATCAGGCTTGGACCAACACCACGTTATGCTGCTATAGACTTAGACTGCCGGGGGAACTGGCGCACTGACACACTAGGATCCTATCTCACCACCCTCCCCCCAACCCCTTCATCACTTACTTACTTTAACTCTTCCTGTCCCATTAAAGTTACTAACCATAGACCTTTCTGGAGTCCCTGAGCTCCCTTGTCTCGTAGTCCCTCTGAGCTGCCGTAGACGTCCTCCTGCTGATACAGACGTGCTGGACTCCAGCGGCAACAGCTACCCGTCTCATCACTATCACCGCTCACTCTCTCTCTTATTCTCCTCTATCTGTATTTTCAGATCCAGCTCGGTCTCAGCAGATGTGTGTCTAACATGAGTCTGGTCCTGCTGGAGGTTTCTGCCTGTTAAAGGAAGTTTGTCCTTGCCATTGTAACTTGCTAAATACTGCAAAGTGCAATGCTCATGGTGGATTAAGGTGGTGTTGGCTCTCTGTTAATAATTTAACATTGAGTACGGTCTAGACCTGCTCTGTTTGGAAAAGCATCTTGAGATAACGTTTGTTGTGATTTGGCGTGATACAAATAAAGATTGATGGATTGAGTTTGCAGTATGATGTACGTACTGAATACTACATTTGCAGGTAGTATGCATGAGGCAGTTACAGTAAAAACCAGTCATTAAAAACTGCACAAGCTTGGCAGGTGTAGCCCCAATAACTGAGGTAGATGCAGTCTAGAGTTAAATGGCACTGAAATGAAAAAACATTCATGTCTTTAAAATTATTTATACCTGATACCTTAAAAAAATTGGTGGGAAATCTGCCCGTGTAGAACAGAAATACCATCAGAAAAACATTAGTGTGAAATCTCTTCATTCACTGAGTCACGTAGGGGCAAAACATCTTAATACAGGAAGTTCAACTACCTGAAAAAACAATCTGAAAGTGTAAAAATAAGATCTGAATCTTCTGACTCTTCTCGGTGTTGTTATGTTTTCTTCACCCCGTTAGGACCCGTATCTCACCATAGATTCTATAAAACAGATAATGTTGTATTGTTTTGTGGGACTTGGCTTTCCCTTTCATAAAAGAAACACTGAAACCTTTCGTGGTTTGGAAATTACAACATTTAATGCTGTGATTTTTGTTTTCCGATCGGCGGTGGCGCCGCTAAATCATACATTCATTCCTTTCTCTATCAACACACGAAGGAATGCGTTTAAGAGGGAGGACGCCACGATAAGCAGCCGGTCCACTTTCATGTAACGTAAACCTTTAAAACGTGGTCACTTCTCGTGTTGGCCTGCAGAAGATTTAAGAGTACATGCATGCTGCTCTTAAGAACAATAAACACTGGAGACCTGCAATATCTGATCCACAGCTGCTACTCCGGTGTCATCAGAGCTGCCTGCATTTCCACACGGTGGCAGAGTAAACAAGTCCGAAGGTGCGGGCAGAGCGGGGAGCCATGTGGACGCAGATAAGCATCATCTCCAGCAGGTATCACCCTGGAATATCTCAGAGCTGTCTATAAATATATCTAAAGTCATGACTTACCACAGAGGTGAGTGTATGGGTGTGTTTTTGGAAGCGCAGCTAGGGATGGAAAGTCGTGTGTTTCTGTTGGTACGTGCCCACACAACCTCACCTATACGGGTTGGGCACAGACAGAGTAGTGAACTAATGCAGGTTGTTTGTTTAACCTCGTGTCATCGGGCTAAAACCTCCGGCTCCCCACGCGATATCTGCAACCCGTCTGACATTAGCCGATGATCTGAGCAGTCAGGAGAACAACAGCCTGTGTTTGGGCATGTTCATCACTCCTAATGGATGCAAGTGCATGCCTGGTGCAAACACATTAAACTAATATTAATAGGTTTGTTCTGTTATTGTTATTGAGCGGTGGAAAAGTTGACAGTTGGCAGGGTGCACATGTTGCGTTTGGCTTAGCAGCGCTGCACTGACACAGAGCTGCTTAATATCACAAGTGTCATGGGATACCGGTTCAGTTCTGGTTGTGAGCAGTAAAAGTAAAGACTTTGATTGATATTACACTTACTTTTTACCCAAATATGGTCCTAACAACAAATGACTTCCTCAAATGTTGGAGTCTGCTGAATCTTATTTCTCACACTCCTCTGGAAGCTTTTAGTCACTGAGTTCATTTTAACATTTTAACTGCAGGAACATGAGTTCAGCTCGAGGTCCTGCCCATCTACCAAAAACATCTGTTCAACAGAACTGGTCCTCTTCTGCCAAACAAATGATTCAGGATGACTCTGCAGGACTTCTAGAGAAGTCGCCATACTTGGATGGAAATATAATTAAAATCACATTAATATTTAAACCTTAAATGACTGTTCTTATGGGGGGAAATTTGAGATGAACGATAAGCGATCAATGATGAAAAAGTGACACATTTCCAGTTTTAAGTCAAGATTATAGACAATAAACGGTTTTACCTCACCTTATGGTCTATGGTGTCAACAAGCAGAAGCTAAATGTGCCAGAACTCTTTTCTGGTATACTCTACGTTACTCTACTTTCTTACTGATCTTCCAGTTGTGTAAGATGCTTGATTCCAGTTGGTCAAGACCCCTTGACTATGGTTATTAACTTTCACTGTCACGAGCAACGCCAGAGACAAACTGATCACACGTCATGTCAAATCAATCCACAGATTTGACACTTACGTTTACTTACATTTAATCTAGCTTTTAATTTAGAGTAATTTATTTTTAGCCCTGGACTTATTATTATAGTCATTGCTTTAACATTTATTATCTTGTTTATTTATCTCATCTTTTCAACTTAACCTTATTTTTAACTTTTCTTTCTACTCTTAATTATTTCATTAATTTCACTGCATTGATTTCATTTTATTTTTCAGTATTTTATTTATGATCATGTATGTAAGTACATTTAAATATGATGAGTCCAGAATAAATCACATTTTCAGTTTCTTAAATAACTTATGGAAAATATTGAACTTTTACTGGATGTCCAAATTGTATTTACGGTCGAGAGACTCACACTTTATTTCATTAGAAGTCAGAGGAAATTGCTTTTGAGGTTTCGCAACACTTCTCTGATTACAAAAGTGTAGATAAATAAAGGCGTCTGGACTTCATCAGTCTTGCAGATTTGTGACTTTGGATCAAATGGGGACTGTGGGTTTGTTCCCAGGAAAATAAAACTCATAGTGACCCAAGGAAGATTTCCAGAAGTGCAGCCTTTAAAACTCAACCCACATGTTCCAATAAGGATGTGATTTTGTATATTTTTCTTACTGCAAGTTAAAATCTAAATGCTGTGTGACTCTTGCAGTGTCATCCCAGTATTGATACAATGATTGCAAACACAAAACCCTGGAAGTTTGGATCCAGGCTGTCCATGTGCTGTTTGGTGCTGAGTGGTAATTTCGCCTGTTTTAGAGCTTTTTCCTTGAATAAAGCTGCCTCCCACAGCTGAGAACCATTACACAAAGGAACACCTTGTACATTGTTGATGTGCTGGATGTTCCACATGTTCCTCAGCTTTCAGTGGCACAGTGACCTTGCCTTTGTTTTATCCTGAAAGACCTTTTTAACATAAACAGTTTGACGGAAGCAGCAGTTAAATATGGTTAGCAAGAGTGCTGCATCAGAGAAGGAAGAGGAAGAGGAAGAGGAAGAGAGCCGTTCTCATAACCTGGTCCCGGAGCAAACCAGGACAGAGGAAACACTGCCGTCAGGCCTCCAGAGCAGTTTTATTTCTTGAGTGTGAGAGAACATACTGTTTGTCTGTGTGGAATTTATGACTGCATTTATGTACCTGAGCAGAAAGTCAGTACAGTCATAAAAGGAGAGCTTTAAAAACCATTAGTTCCATTCAGACGATGATGAGCGACATGTCCAAACCTTCAGTCCTGATCCTGATACTGAATAAAACGCAGTCCTAGAATACACCAACACCATACCAGCACCAGTTAGCCCCAATAACTGGTTTCAGGTTATTACTGTGCAATAAGTGACAACAGAGTGATGCTAGCAGAGTTTCATTTGAGTTAAAATAAGAAAATCTTCCAAATTAAATGTTTTGTCCTCAAAAATTACATTAATTCTAATTTATTTATATTTTACAGCTAACATTTATTAAAAGAAGAAGAAAAAAATTAATTATAGAGGTTGAGCTTGTCGGTGTGGAGTGAGTTAATGTCTGTAGTAGTCCTTTTGTTTGTTTGTTTTTTCGGGTTACTGTTAATTTAATTCTCCAGTGTTTTATTGTATGTTTGTTTGTTTTGGTGTTCATGTGTATAATGTTAAATGTGAATAAAAAAATTATACAAAAAATTACATTAAAATTAACATTGAAAATAGTCTTGTTTGTAAAGAAGTGAAAAGAGGCACCCCTAAACCCTCCACTAAATGTTTGTTTTCAGTGCATGTATGCCTGTACAGACTGTGGCAACAAATTTCCCTGCTAAGGACAATAAAAGTCTGTCTGTCTGTCTGTCTGTCTGTCTGTCTGTCTGTCTGTCTATCAACAGTTTCTCCCAAATAGCATACCTCTCTTGTCGGTTTTGTTATTCAGAACGAAACATAACATATATTTAAGTCTTACCAAGTCACATTGTTGATAAACTATAGCTATGCTTAAGTAAATATGTCTTCTCTTGTGTTTTCTACTTAATTAACCTGTTGGGATTCATAGGTTTAACATATGCAAAGTTCTACTCATAACTAACAAAGTGAAAACCTCCAGTGTGAAAAAATAAAGCCAATGGAGAATTGCTGAAACTGCAGTACCTCAAGTGTCCACTTGAGGCTGGCTGCAAAAGCCAGGAACCACCACTCAGTCCCATTTTAAGACACCAATTTTTACAGCAGAAATAAACATGTTTACAGCCTGATATAATATCTAATTTCTCTATTCATACACTATACAAGGGTGAATGTCTTATACTCATTCATTTTGAAGATATAAAGGTTACAGATTTTGCATAATTAGGCATTATCAGTAGCATGGTTGGCACATTGTTGTCGTTAGTAATGAGGCTATAGGCCCGCTACACCTCCTCCTCTCTGACTCTTGATAGGTCAACTGAAGGTTAAGTTGGGTCAATATTATGAAATTGGTGGCCGCCATCATTGGGCTTTAAACTCAGAAACCAATGGGTAGCACCTCTGAGACTATGTCCATGTTTTACACTGTTATTCACAGTCAATTTACAGTAATATAATATAAAAAATAAATGACTCCAGGTGTTTTGCAAAATAGCAGTACAATACTGGCACCTTGTTGGTGGTATTACACCTTTATTCTATGGAAAACAAATCCTCCCAGTAAGTATCTGAGTTGGAATGAAGAAAAACTGGTATAGGTCCGTTTTTATTCCTTTATCACGACCATCGATTTAACCCGTCTTTCTAGTCTGCTTCTTTACTTCCACATCCTCCTCTGGTTGTTCCTTCAAACAGTTTTTTGGGGTTTGCTTGTTTTCCAGAACATTATTTTTCTCTCCATGTTTTCATATTCTGAAAAGCTTCCCCTTCGTTTTTTTCTACCCTCTAACTTTCTACCTTCCCCACCTCTCCAGCCCCCCCCTTCCCACACATCCACCCGATAACTTAGCCTAGATCTCTCTTTGTCCCCGAGCCTAGCAACCGCAGTGTGTACCGGATAAAAAACAACCGCGCTACCAAGCGTATGCATGCTGTACATTCATGGCGACTCTTATCTTTGCACAGGAATGAAGGAGGAAGCCGCAGGTCATGCCAGGTCTGAGAATCGCAGTGGGGTCAAAACAGATCTGAGATTACCAACACATAAAAACAACACGTTTACCTTACACACAAAGCATCCACACTTATCACATAACACAAATTCCTGTGACTTTCCTCTTGGACAGGAAACTGGCAACAGTGGCTTTGGGGATACAAAAATGTACTTCCACCTTTTTGAAACCTAATTTGATTATAGCATGCTGAAGCTCAATGTTTGCTCTACTTGGCACCACTGCGTTGGGATTATGACAGAAGGGAAGTTAAATGGGACAAACTTCGGTCTTAGAATTACAGAAGCTCTTGCTATGAGCCAGTTTGAGCCAAGTGTTATAGTCGGCATGCTCTCAATGACAACATGCTCGTATTTACCAAGTCTAATAAACATGAGTACAAAGATATTGTTGGCAAGTCATCATGACGATGTTTGTTAATCAGAACTACACACAGAGCGCTCCAGGGGCTGAAGGTATTTGGTCTTACAATATTTTGGAAATAAACTTTTTGAACTAATGCCCACTGTGTTAGCTCGTGTGCACACCATCTACTAGGGCAGCAGCCACTAATACAGAGATAATAATGTCATAAATGGTCAAAAAATGTATTTAAAGAGAAAAAGGAAGAATTTTGCACAATGCAAAATGTAACAAGTGGCCTGGGCTCTATTCCAGCCTGCGCTACCTTTCTTGCATGTCCTCCCCCCACTCTCTCCCGGTTTCCTACCCTATCCAGTGTCCTCTCCTCCTAAGATGATCCACTAACTACTAACACAAGTCTACACCGCTGCATACAACACTGTCCAGCAAGCAAACTGTTCATGCTGGAGCTGAGGAGTCCAAAATAGTCAACTTTACCTTCTTCATTATTATAATCTATCTGTTCTTTTGCAGTAAACATTAAACTCTGTGTCAGGTGAATGGATAACTTGTGTGTTTGGTGTGTTCGCAGCAGGTTTCAGTGCTTAAAGAGCAAAAGCCCACTGTGAGACCAAGCGGCAACCTCTGGTCGAAAAATATGAGTCAATGCGGAAGTGTTAAAAGCTGCAGTTCATCGAGGATCCGCTTGAGGCTGGCTCCAGAAGTACAGGAAGTCACATACACATGAATGGGGAAAAGACGATCTTTGCAGCATTAATAAACATGTTAACAGCCTGGTACAAAAGATGAGTGTAGTCTGAATAGCTCATTTCTCGATGTCCTCTCACTGTGAGGGGGGTGAATTTTTTTCTAATTCGGCAATTTCCAAGATATTGAGATTACTAGTCCTCCAATGAGAGGCACAGCTGCCTGTGGGAACACTGCAGCTGTTGGCTAGGAGGCTCAAAGCCCGCCTCTTTACGTCACACTGGCTCGACAGAAGCAATATGGCTGCCGCAGCCGATTGGTCTCAAAACAGCTCTTCAGAAACAGATGGGTGACGTCACGGATACTACGTCCATATTTTTTACAGTCTATGTGTGAGACTCATCATGGCAAAAAAGACCATACAAACACATTGTGTTATGATTTTGCTGGTCCGGCCCACTTCAGATCAATTTGGGCTGTGTGTGGCCCCTGAACTGAAATGAGTTTGACACCCCTGCTCTAAATGCTAAGGAACCCCATTTGGTCCCATATTAAAACAGCAATTTTTTCAGTTTAAATTATTGCCTGGAACAAAAAACATATTTTGATCTGAATTTCCAGTTTCTACATTCATACACAAGGGGAATATGTTTTTTCATAACTCATTCATTTTGGAGATGTTAAGATTACAACTTTTGTGTATTTAGGCATAATTGAGGACAGCCTAGACCTGCTCCTCTTGTAAAGTGCCCTGAGATAATTCTTGTTATGATTCGGAGTTTTATAAATAAAGTTTGATCATTGATTGATTTACCAGATTAATGAGTGTGAGGTAATGTAATGGTAAAACAGTGGGGTGGGATCTGTTGTAAAGATAAAAGTGCAGATTTGAGGAGTTATTCACAACCCAATAAAATGTCCAGAACACTCCAGAGACATCAGTTCTGTTATAACTTCATCAACTGATAGGAAACTTTCCTCGTCTTCACGGCCCTACACCAAAGTAAGCTCTATCATCTGGAGATCATGAGTGTCAGCACTAAATTTTCAAGCAATAAATCCAACATTGTTATGAATGACCGACCGATACAGTCATCACAAGAGTAATACCTCAAACTGAACGTCTGTTTTTGAGAGGTGACATCCACTGAGGCTGTTATATCGAGAAGACAGAGAGAGAGAGAGAGAGAGAGAGAGAGAGAGAGAGAGAGAGAGAGAGAGAGAGAGTTGGCAGGGAGAGGATCTGTGAAGTGAAGAAAACTGAGTACAAGTTGTGCCAGAAGTCATAAACAACAACAAAGTGGATAGAGTGAGAGACAGACGGAGGGAGAGACAGACAGGCTGAATCTGGCAGTCTGGGGGGCATTAATGAAAAAAAAACAGCTCACAAACTTGTGACTGGTGTTGAGTAAACAGTCATTATCCAAGCCCTTCAATTTGCTGCTTTATCACCTCTTCTGGACTCGAGCTTAATGTCTTTGTAATGAAATCCAGATGCAGGGAGAGAAATGTAGTGATGCAAAAAGAAAGGAGAGGAGAACTCTGAGGAGGTAATGGGACAGGAGTTATCACCACTCAACTTCTTCCTCACCCACGGGAGCAGCGTCTGTATCCACTTAACTGAGGGTATGAGTGTGTACAACAGAGCGGTGTTATTCTCTTTTAACAGAGAGAAAAAATGTGAAATCTGTGATCGGCTTTTGGAATCAAAAGTGTGTTACTGTGATCGGCTGCTGTTTCTGCAGACTGACTGGAAAACAGAGCAAAGGCAGCGGACAACAAACCACCAAAATGCAATCTCTAACTTTAACTAACAATGTTTGACTTTAGCTTATGTCTTTAAATAGTTGTCTCTGAATGCAAGTGCAGCTGAGGAATCTCTTTTATAACCCAGCTGTGTTAGATTCTTGATTCTGATTGGTCAAAGTCTCATAAATATTTTTTCTTTCTAGACAGCAAAGAGTTACGAGGGACAGCCTGATCCTACACGTCAAATTAAATCAATCCGCAGAGAGGCGTCCGGCATGTTTCACACGGAGGAGCACATAACTTCAGATCTGTGGTTGAAGACTGACCAGCAAAGAAAAGATGAAGAGAGTGGGAGAAATCGCTGAAACCGGTAGGGGAGGTTAGAGACACAAGGAGGTGAATGAAAGAGACGTCGACCAGCTGAGGAAGACAGACGTAAAGCAAACACAAACACAATACAGAGCAGGGTGTTGGATTTGGCAGCTTTAAAGGACGGGTTGACTGAGAGAAAATGTCAACAGGCTTTAAAAGTTATGAGGCAGAAGACCTTTATGAACTTCATCAGGTGCTTGTGTTTTTTTAATGCATCAGCTCAAAATGCCAACGAGTAAACACTTCTGTAATGCAAGATTAATGCAAGTACACTGACCAGAATCGACCACTGCTATGCACTGTAAAACATGAAAACTTAAAATTGTTGGCCTGAAAATGATTTTTGGTTAAAGCTGGGGTTGGTAATCAGATTTAGATACATTTTTTGTTATACTGCTTAAAATGATCTTTATGTCCTGATGGTAATCAATACATAATGTGTTCTTAAAAAAGAGTGAAGAAAAGCTGCTATCTACAGCCGGAGTAAACCTGGGAAAACACCAACCAATCCCTGTTTTTTGGGACCTAAAATTTTAAACCATTCAAATCCCGTCCTGCCGTTCTGCCCGCCTCCTGCGCGTACATTTCCCCGGCGTGCACTACGAGTCCCTGTCTCCTGCCTCTACTTCCCCTGACTCTACTGACTGCCCCTCTCGCTCGACCTCGGGCCTGTCCCCTCTGACCTGATGAGGTGCTTTGCTCAGGACTGTAGTCCGGATCAGAGTCTAAAAAGCTCTCACCACGGGGGCTCTGACAAGCAGAAGAATGAATGACATTCAGTAAGTCCTACAGAAAATATAGATGTACTGTAGGGATGATGAGCCGATTCGTGAACACGTTGAGCTTTAATAACCGGTCACTGTCGGCCGTTACCACGCCAACCAACAAAACAACAATCAATGTTTGAATGAATGAAGAACTTCTCCTCTTGTCTCTCCTCTCTCCCGCTCACACACTCTACACCTCTCCTGATGCCTTCACTGACCGTCAACACTGTAGGAATTAAGAACATCTACACTGAACAGGTTTAACAAACAGTAGAGCTGTTACAGTGTTATATATGTGTTATAACTTTTCTCCTGATATCATGTCACCAGTACAACTGGATAATGCTAGCATGATAGTTGTGAGTACTGCAGCCATATTTATTTGTGTTTTTAACTTTCACTATGAGAATGTTTTGATGAGGACCGGTTTTGAATCAGTCACCATCATATGGTCGCAAGTCAGCGGTGCTCGTGCATGCGCGCGGGGGGGGCGTCGTTTTGGAGGAGCTCTGAGGGGAGGAGGGGGGGGGTGAGACGGAGTCCTGAGGAAAAGCTACATTCAAATTCATGCTAGTTTTCCAAGACTACCAACCCTAGCTTTAAGTACACAACAAAAAAAAATCTATTTAATTACAAACTACATTAAAGTAGTTATTTCAACTACCTGTATTGAGTTTGTTGTGTAAAGTTGGTCTTATTTCATAAGTTAGGTTGGCAGAACTTGAAATTATGGGTTTGCGGCTCGGCTAAATTATTTGAGTATGCTTCAGGCAAAGAACGGGGTCTCTAACTCAAATCTACAGGGGTCTTCCACACTTTCAATTCGCCACATGTGGCGCCATCTCTCCTGTCCTGTGTGGATTTTATCGCCCTAAAGGTGAGTTAACAAAGGCAAAGCACATAAAGTTAGCCCTCTACACCGGACTTCCACCAGATCTGTGTCATCTGTGGCTCTATTTTCAAAACGCAGCACAGAAAGAGGGACGCCAGACAAATGGAATCAAGAGACCAAGGTTTTCCTACTGTAATTATTGAAAGTTACTAACCATAGACCTTTCTGGGTTCCCTGAGCTCCCTTGTCTCGTAGGTTCCTCTGATCCTGCTGCTGTGGACGTTCCAGACTCCAGCGGCAACAGCTACTACTACTCGTCTCATCACTATCACCGCTCCCTCTCTCTCTTATTCTCTTCTATCCCTCTTTCCAGACCCAACTTGGTCTCAAGAGATGGCTGTCTAACATGAGTCTGGTCCTGCTGGAGGTTTCTGCCTGTTAAAGGAAGTTGTTCCTCGCCGCTGTAACTTGCTAAATACTGCGAGGTGCAATGCTCATGGTGGATTAAGGTGTAGTAAGACTGGATCTTACGCTGTCTTGGTGTTGGGTCTGTGTTAATAATAGAACATAGAGTGGTCTAGACCTGCTCTGTTTGTAAAAGGGTCTTGAGATAATGTTGGTTGTGATTTGGCGCTGTACAAATAAAGATTGATTGATTAGAATTACTGAATCAACAGTCTTCTGCCTCCATGATGAGCTTCACCTCATCCACGTTGTCGTCATTAGCCTCTAAAAAAAACAAACATCTGACCTGTTGACTCCAGGCCTGACTCCCGCTCATTGCCACAGTGTGTTGATGTAGTTAAGTGAAAAACGATCTGGCATCACTGACAGTGTATTCTGAAAATCAGGCAGATGTTTTATCATTGTTTTGGTGCCTGACTTCTTGTCCTGCTTGATCTGCTCTGTGCTGATTGATGCCTTGTGCTCAAGCATACTGCAAAAATAGAAGTTTTGAGTATCTGCTGTGAAGGATTCAGGATTGCCAGAGCTGAGAAGGAGCAGGAACGTAATGAAGTGGAGCCAGTGGAAGCAAACACATCGACTAGAATTGAAACTCATCAGGCCCTGACAAAGCGGACACAGATCTGGTGGAAGTCACCCGTTAGAGATTTAAAGCTCATTGGCTACATTGAAGATCCCAAAAGCTGCTTGTTGTACCCCAAGGTTATATTGTTGTCAGAAGATAGTCAGTTGTCTGAGCTCGGTGTGTTGTTAGCTCCAACATAAATAAATACTCGTTATATTTGTTTGATGTTGGCTCCTAAAGCTGCATGCCTTAAATGAAAAGCTCTGAGTGGGGTGCTCACCTGCAGGGATAGTATATTTTCCTCCTGCCCAGCCTCCCCTGTCGGTATGAATGTATAGCTCTCTCTCTCTGAGCATCCCTCTGTTCTCTCTGTGTTATATAAACTGCCTCTGAGGCCTTGAAAGATGTTGTACAAGTTTCATCTTTTATTTTTGTTATTAGAAGGAGCAGAGTTTTGACCCTGGGAGAGACAGTGCTGGCAGCACTCCACAGGCCTTGGCTTTGGCACTCGCTAATATTTCACATTCATAACACTTTCGAGGCTGAACCTACAGCGTTTAAAAAACTCACAAATCATGACCCCATACTGTCCAAGAAATATTTCTGAGTCACAAGGATAATATTAGGGGGAGAATGTAATGGAAATAACTTTAAAGTGAGAGAATCCATCAGCAGACATCAGCAGACATTAATTTAATCTGAAACCTGTTTTATATACGCTCAGTGAGGACGGATAAACCCAACCAGAGAGAGATCTGATCAGCTGTGCACAGACAAACACTCTCTTTAAATCCTCTTCTTCTATCAGTGTGTTTTCGATGCTCTAAAGGTTTGTCTGACTGATTGTTCAACGTGGTAACATTCATTCGCAGAGCTGCAGAGCTAATGCAGAAATGGGAACCGCATGTGCATTCTTTGGAAAAAGAAATAAGGGCTCAAATGAGAGGTGTTAAAATTTCTCTAATTGTATTTTCCTCTTGGAGGTGTTTCATCTCCCCAAAGTAGGCCATTAGATCGACAGAGAAGGGTGAAGATGCTGGATAATGGGGGAAAGTAGAGCTGATGATGGGTACACTATCCCTGCTTCCAGAGAGGTGTAGTGCTTCGAAAAGATCCATTTCCACTGAATTAAACGGCTCGGCTCCTTTCACCTGGGAGCATTATTTTATCTGCAGAGGTCATACAGAGTACCTGGGATCTTGTGTTTTACTTAACCAAATGGTTCCATATGAGAGGAGTGGACACTGACAGGTGATGTTGAGAAACTAAAGACCACTGATTGGTTAGAGAGAGAGTCATCACTTCATTTACAGAACACGAACACTCTGCACAATCCTGCAAACCGCTCCCAAGTCCCTAGCTACTGTACATTTGTTGGTTATGATAGTTCCTGCTCGCATTTGTAGGAGTGCAACAGATCACAAATCTCACGGTTCATGCATCAGATCAGCCAAACAAAAACTAAACTATATAACTTAACTTTCCAACTCCTCACTTTGCTGTGATTGTTACTGTGCATTTTGAGGCACAAGCAAATCATAGTGCATCTCCATGCACCCTAGTAATGCATCATGTTCTCAATCTTCTTCACTTTGAAAACATTGCTTCATATAGGAGGAACTATATATTATGAGCTATGCAACAGAGTTTGAGGGATGTGGCTATATCACAGCTACAGACTACAGCAGGCTGCAGGATAATGTTCAAAACGTTAAAGGTGCAGTGTGCAGTATTTAGTAGCATTTAGCAGAACAGAGTTGGTAGAAATTCAATATAGTAGTCGTAAGTATATGTAAAACAGTGTATTAACACCTGAATATCATGATAATTTTGTTTTTGTTAATTTAGAATAAGCCTTTTGCCGTATATCTACATGAGGAGCAGGTGTCCTTCCAAGGAGGCCACCATCTTGCACCGCCATGTTTCTGTTTTTGGTTTTCGAGAGTGGTCGCCAAAGAAGAAGAAAAAATAGAAGTAGAAGAAGTAGAAGAAGTAGTAGAAGTAGTAGAAGTAGTAGTAGAAGAAGTAGAAGTAGTAGTAGAAGTAGTAGTAGAAGTGGTAGTAGTAGAAGTAGTAGAAGTGGTAGTAGTAGTAGAAGTGGTAGAAGTGGTAGAAGTAGAAGTAGAAGTAGAAGTAGAAGTAGAAGTAGAAGTAGAAGTAGAAGTAGAAGTAGAAGAAGAAGAAGAAGAAGAAGAAGAAGAAGAAGAAGAAGAAGAAGAAGAAGAAGAAGAAGAAGAAGAAGAAGAAGAAGAAGAAGAAGTTTTTGTTGTGTGCGAAAGAGTTTGTATTGAAAGACATTTTTAGTGATAACAACTTGACAAATGGAGGATCAGACTTTTCATGCATCACAGGAGCTTCTTGTCTTTGGGGTGGGTTGGGGTGGGTGTTGCCATACCTTCTTTCATTATGTTTTCTTTGTTTTGCTCTATGATATGCCTTGTCCTATCTCATACAGCTGATGTTTCATTGTGCTGCATATCTTTGAAAACAATAAAAATTTGATTGCAAAAAAAGGAGCTTCTTGTCTTTGAAGGCCACGGTCACTTCAATAACAGAGCAAAGGAATGCTTCAATCTAGAATGTGACTGCTCAATGTCACTAAATATTCCCATTTCTACACTTTCAACAACCAAATGATACTTTCAAAATATCAACAGACTCGGCGAGGAGAAAAGTCAAAGCACTGTTTGATACAAAGCAGCCGTATGCATTGAAATATCAACACTTTCATTTAAAACTCATGAGATATAAAAGAAAACACTGAGCTGACTTTGCATATATACAGTGGATCTCGATGACATTTGCACACGCTACTTAAACACTGCTTTCTTTTTACTGAGAGACTGCAAGGATACTTATGGGAGGTAGACTAATCATGGAGAATGTCTCCTATAGCAATTAGGAGGACAAACAGTACAGAAAGTACTGTGCTGTGACGTACAGCGGTTGGTCGTTGTCCTATAAGAAGGTCTTTGTGGAGCTACAGGTCAGTCTTTTCCACATGTATTAAGGTCTGCATGTATGTGGGGGATGTTACCTTTTACATAACAAGACCTTCTGCTGCCCGTCAACAGGGAAAGTTCAACATTTCCAAGTCAGGGGAACATTTTGCACATGTTATTAACCTGCCATACTCGAGTCAGGGAGCAGAAGCGAGGACCTTCAGAGAGCAGAATAAACTGCAGTCCTCTCCTCCTGGAGTCGGCGAGCAACACCGTCTGATATACGACAGCTTGGAAAACGAAATGAGTGAGGAGAGCCAAACGCCATAAACCCGTCCTCTGTCGAGTGTAGGTGTGTGTTAAGTTGACAGAGGCTTTTCTTTTCTTAGAAAGCTCACCCTTCTTGCCAGACCCAGAGCAATGTAGCACTTCTCCCCGGCATCAACAATCTCCAGCTCATAGTAGTGGCAGCGGGTGGTGAGTGGCTGGCGGGCCTGGGCCAAACCCACGTCCATGATGCTCTTTCCTTTGCCAACATACTCCAAGAGCTGAGGAAGAGGACAAACAGAGACAGGGAGAAAAAAAAAGGAAAGAGGTTAATACATGAAAAATAAATAAATATTAAAATGAACTTTAATATGAGACCGCTTGAGTTACAGCGTAATAAACTCCCGACCATGAGACTCCTTCACCCTGATGCCTAAAATGAAAAACCACGGTCCAAGTCGCCCTGCTTTCATAACACAACAGTGTCCACGCTAAGGGAGTTCAAATACCTCAAACTAAGTGATCCCCTGAACCCCTTCCCCTCACACCTTTTCAACGTTTGTATTGAAAACTCTGGATCTAACAAACTTTATTACTTTCCAGAACCACTCCAACAATCACACTCACTTCATGCAGCATTTGATTCGGCTTTTTTTCCGAGCTTCTCCTTTGTTAGCAGACGAGCAGCACCTCATCTGTCCGCCGCTCGGTCAACTGGACGTCTCAGAAACGATTCAAACGCAGCGCAGCTCTTTTAAGACGGAGCCAACTGACTGCAATGATCCTCTGACATTTCCTCCAGCACTTCCAGAAGATCGGTGTATTTTGGAGTGAAGGGAAATGTCTTTACAAGTGATGGAGACATTTCCAAGAAATGGCATCGACAGCCTCAGCACCAGGAGGATGAAGCCGACGATTCAACTCAACTTTATTTATGTAGGACTTTCACAAGAATGCAACCCGGAGTTCTTCACAGCGGACGGGCGGACAGAAAACAAGTCACATGTTAAAGGTGACTTATTCTGCTCTTTTTCATCAATATATATTGGTCTAAGAGATCCCCAAAACATGTCTTTAAAGTTTATGCTCAAAAAAATACTTTGAAATCAGATTTTGGTCTACCTGTAAAACCCTCTTTTTCAGCCCTGCTCAGAACAGGCTTTTTTCTGTGTCTGTGCCTTTAAATCAGAATGAGCTCTCTGACCACGCCCCCTCAGGAAGTGGGTGTGGCCTTGGCTGTCCAGCACGTTGATCTAATGTTTACATGTTGGCTGCATAAACACGGCTGCTCATAGACCCGCGTTACTTCAACCCTCTGAATCTGATCCAGAATCTGATCCTGATGGAGAGGCGCCTGCAGCAGGACCTTTCTGAACCATTGGTCACAGATTTAGTGTTTCTTGTTGTTTTATTTGTCAGTATGTCGACGTGTGTCTTGGTACACAGCTACGAACATGTAGCTATGTGGCTATGCTAACTAGCGCTAGCACTTTTCCATGAAAAATAAAAATCATCCACTAGATCTTCAAATCTGCAGACGTGGGGAGTAAAACCGACCTCTGTGTTTATTAAGACAGCCTACAACTAGCATGCCTCCCTCCTAAGCTCCTTGTTAGCACACGTGTGCAGGGAATGAAAAACGGAGGAGGGGTTGAGTTGTATTTTATACAGTCTATGGGCTGAACAAGCTCCGAGCTCTGACTTCAGTTACAGACCGGATATTGTTGTGACGTAAGAAAAACACTGAAAACTGAAACGGCTGGTTTCAGCACACATTTACAGAAAGGTGGAGAAATCAGAACAGGGGCAGAATGGATTCTTTTCATTCTCGGGGGGTTTGTAGACAGGGACACATATTTCAGGTAGAGAACCATTACAAAGTCGATTTTGCATGATATGTCACCTTTAAATAATCAGAGACTAAAAGAAGAAACAACAAGGTATTTAGATTACTATGAGCTCTACAACTTCTTGTTTTTAGAATACCAACATGCACATGTCCTCTTACTCCATGCAGCACCTCTTCTTCAGGTCTCGCCTTCTGCACACCTAACCCGAACCAGCGCGAGCACCAGCCCGGAAATACAACCCGGTTCGCATTGGTCGAAAAGAAGTGTGAGGGGAGAACAACTGCACTAAACAAAGAGCCACAAATTTCACTCATCTTGTTAAACCTCTTACCATCTAAAGAACGAACGGGCATGAATCTGAGATGATCTGTTTCACATCACAACAGTCAGTGTGACACAGTCTCTTGAACTTTAGGATGTTGTATCATGACTGTGATGATCCTCCAGCTTCATGATGAGAGTTTGGTTTTGAGTAAAACCTCTGTCAGACCGATGGTGCCCAGAAAAGCTGCAGCGCCATTGTTCGATTTCATTTGTCTGCATCTTTTGTTTTTTGAACCTGCAAATTCTGAGCCTCAGCTGTACTTTCTGTTTGTGCTTTAAGGCTTATGTTAGCATGCTAAACTAAACTAAGACGGTAAAAATAGTGAACATTATACCTACAAAACATCAACATGGCAGCCTGGTCAGCATGGTCAGCATCATGCTCTTAACCACTCTGAAGTCTCACCCAGCAGCTCGACCAGCTGCCATGACTGCTTAGCTTCCCTTTGTGTACGAAATGAAATAAAAGCAACACCAAAAATACTCTGAGGAGAAACCAGAAACAGTTCAGAAAGACTCCAGAGTATTTTGACTCATTAACTCATTAACTGTATCCGTGTCACTCGGGTTTTGCTCCTCTGAGAAGTGAAGCTGGGCACAGATATGACAGGTCACTGTCTTAATGGATCAGATTAACGTTGAACTCTGTTATAAAATAAATACAGGTCTAAAAAAAAATGCCACTTCTGTGGAGTTCAGACATAAAAAGGACACTTTATGTATAAAGCTAAGGAGATAATTATACTGCAATGAGATATTGCAATCAATGAGCAAATAGTTGGTCATCAGAAAGTGTCTATTTTTCTTGCAATCCACCCCTCTCTCCATCCATCTATTTTTTATCACTTATCCAAGGTGGGGTCACGGAGCCAGCAGTCTAAGCAAATCAACCTAGACTTGCTCCCCCAAGTTACAATTTCCAGCTCCTCCTGGGAGATCCCGAGGCGTTCCCAGACCTGGTGGGATACATAATATAAGCGAGCTCTGGGTCCCAGGTAGACTTGCAGGAACACCTCTAAAGGGAGGCGTCCAGGAGGTGTCCTTATCAAAATGCCTGATCTACAGACACCCTTCAGAGGGAACTTCAGACCCAAAGCTCATGACCACAGGTGAGGGTTGGACAGTACATCAACTGCTAAATCAAAAGCTTTGCCTTCTGGCTCAGCTCCCTCTTCACCATGACAGTCCGGTACAACACCAGCAATACTGCATCATCCTTTGTCAATCACCAGATCCGTTTTATCTTCACTGAAGAATAAGACCCTGAAATACTTGAACTCCTTCACTTGGGGCAAAGACTTGCTCCCCACCCAGAGAGGGCAATCCAGGGCCATAGACTTTCAGGCAGATGTTACAGAGCCTGCAAGTGTACAAGTAACAAACCTCAGTCACACAGTGAAACAACAAGATAAACCTGAGCCTTAATATACCAATTCAAGGTAAAAATGTAACTCCTGTATTATACATTTCTTGTTTTAGCCTTTGACATCATATTTCGAAGTTCTACATTAAGAGTCTCTGTTTTATCCAGTGTTTAACGGCTCTCTTCGGTTTCTGTTTCTCGTTGCCAATCTCGTGTTGTGTTTGTTTTTATGCTACATCCAGCTGAGCTGAGCTGTATGTTTCTTTTGCACTGTTGCTGAAGGCAAAGTTCCTCCCTGGGACAATGAAGTTCACCTAATCTGAAGGCTTGTTCAGCATCATCTCGATTATAGAGTCTTTGGAGGGACTATTCAGGTGTGCCTCTCCCCTCTCTATAGCAACAGGTTTAAACCCTGCAGTTAATGGTGTCCATTCAGAGCAGCTATAAATAATGTTGCCCTCAAACAAGGCGCGGCGTCATGTTGCACAAACTCTTCTGTATCATGCATACCTCAGCCTTAAGTTTCTCAGGAAACCTCTTTGCTAGTGTTATATAATTTTTCTGACTTTCTTTGTTGCAGCTGAGGTCGACTCGAGGCGAACTCAGGTCCTTGTGGATGTGAGACGCAGCAGATCAAGCTTGGGCAGGACCTTCACTGCATTGTTTTCCAGAGATGAGCATCCTGAGAGAGTGGGCACCATGACAGACCCAGTAAAACCCCCGTGAGCCGCCCATGGCAACAAGTATCAACAGCCACTCCAGGTGCAGGATCAGCACCTGACGATTATGCAGTTACCGTCTGGTCTGTTTTGGACTTAAGCAGACGTACAGGTGGAGATGGGTGGGTACAGGTGAGTAGGTGGGCAACTAGGCAACCACAAAGCTTTTAGGCTGAGCAGGGTTTCCACTGACGAAGTGCGTCATGTATGTGTGAGTGTGAAGGAAACTCCTCCAGTTTCAAAAGCCAGAATGACAGATGACGAGGGGGTGGACAAAATTACCTCTGTGTTAAGTCTGTGTGTGTGTGTGTGTGTGTGTGTGTGTGTGTGTGTGTGTGTGTGTGTGTGTGTGTGTGTGTGTGTGTGTGTGTGTGTGTGTGTGTGAGTGTGTGAGTGTTTGACTGGCCAGACACTTGAAGGACACACCTTGTAGGAACAGCTATTCAACCCCTGTGCATTAAAAAAAGGGATTCAGTGATCACCATCTCTCTTTCTGTTATTCTCTGTTGCTTGGCGATTCAGCAAACTTTAAAAATATAATCAGTATGTGAGGTCAGGGATAAATTAAACTGGTTCAATCAAATGTTATCAAAAACAGAGTCTATCGTTACCTAAATGAAGAGACCAAGAGATTATTGGTCAATGGATGAAGCCCACCAAAGAAAATATGAACAATGCCAAAGATTTGAATAACAGAACCTTTATATTTCAAGGCTCTAATCTTCATAAATAACTAACAAATTCATCACTTCACCAAAAGAAACCTGGGCCAGGCCTTTATGTCCATCATCATGACTCACCAAGATTTTGGGATATCACAGGTTTTTGCAACCCAAAGACTATTTAAGATGATTCACAATGCCAATGTGCTTGGTCATGGTGGTTGTGTTTCCCCCTGTTGCAAGAAATTATTTTGCGACATCAACTACATTTTGCTTCCTCTTTATCTTTTGCTCTGCTAAAATGAAGCCAAACTTTAGATCTCTTCACTTGGTCAGTCATCATGGGAAGCACCTCACCAATCAACCAATCAGTCTTTAGTTATAAAGCGCTGAATCCCAACAAATGTTATCTGAAGACGCGTATACAAACAGAGCAGGTCTAGACCGTACTCTACATCACTATCACTTCTCTCTCTTACTCCCCTCTATCTGTCTTTCCAGACCCAACTCGGTCGAGGCATGATGGCTGTCTAACATGAGTCTGGTTCTGCCTGAGGTTTCTGCCTGTTAAAAGGAAGTTTTTCCTCACCACTGTAACTAGCTAAATACTGCGATGTGCAATGCTCATGATGGATTAAGGTGGGGTCAGACTGAGTCTTATGCTGTCTTGAAGTTGGGTCTCTGTTCATAATTTGACATAGAGTGGTCTAGACCTCCTATGTTTGTAAAAGCGTCTTGAGATAACGTTTGTTGTGATTTGGCGCTATACAAATAAAGATTGATTGATTGATTGATATGTTCTATTATTAACAAAGACCCAACATCAAGACAGGATCAGATCCAGTCCCATCTTACAGACAGGACTCAGTCTGATCTCATCTTAATCCACCATGAGCAGAGCACTTTGCAGCATTTAGCAAGTTACAGTGGCAAGGACAAACTTCCTTTAACAGGCAGAAACCTCCAGCAGGACCAGACTCATGTTAGACACTCTGCGGCAGAGATCCAGATGTACCTACGAGACAAGGGAGCTCAGGGACTCGAGAAAGGTCTATGGTTAGTAATGTTAATGGGACAGGAAGAGTTAAAGTAAGTGATAGGGAGAGAGAGGGGAAAGACAGGATCCCAGTGTGTCAGTCTAAGCCTATAGCAGCTTTACTAAGAGCTGGTCCAACCCTGATCCAGCTCTAACTATAAGCTTTATCAAAAAGAAAACTTTGAAGCGTACTCTTAAAAGTCGGATTCTTCATTCGTATTTCATGTAGTTTCATACCTTGTAGCTTGTACTAAACTTAACTTTATCAAAATCAATGTTAGTTTTTGCATCAGTGATTTAATTTAAATGACACGACACAACTTGGCATATGAAATTACATTACTGGGCCCACAAGACTCAGTAGCGATAGCTAGAAGCTCAAACCTCAGTTTTTGAAAATTGTGGCGCCTGGTCCAAAATAAAAACAGGATTTGAACCCTGTCCCTAATAAGCATCATATAAAATGATCCTTTTATATATTTGTATAAAGAACAGTAAACACTCAAGGGAGGGGCTGCTTTGCATCATCTTAAATCTTTATATTCCTTCAGCTACATTTATCCTGGTCCAGTCAGGACAGCAGAAAACATCCAAGGTGAGTTTTGGTCGAGGCTCTTTATGGATAAGGTCAATGTAAAGGTCATGCTGGTAGACTTTGGTGGTATAAGCCTGTCTGCTCATTTTCAACAGGCTAATAACGTTCAATCTAAAGACTTTTGTAACTCTGGAATATTCACCCTCCTGAAGGTTGCACCAACTTCTCCCTGTTGTCTCTTAGCAAGGCTTTGTTGCTATGCATTTTCAAACTAATGGAGACGAGGAAATCTCTTCAGATTCCTGGAACAGGAACTATATTTCTTCATAGTTTCTTTATAGCACTACCCTGATTAATTGTTCATGTGGATAACAGTATTAGCCTCCACCTTGTTGTTAAATACTGCCCTTTCATGTATACTCTTGTGTCTCCCTAACCTGCTGCACTTTTCATGCCCGAACAGCTGCACGTCTTCTGGGAGAGGAGGAAAGAGTTTCGGTGTGATGAGCTTTCAGTCACACCTTTTTTTTTTTTTTTTGCTTCTTGCTCCTGAGTAATCGAGGGAGGAGAGAGAGACAAGAGGGCAGAGACAGACGTAGCCTTGAGCACAGCATGCCTGACTGAGATAGCTCCTCTCAGCTGTGAGAATGGTGATGGTGGTGTGCAAGGCCGCGTTCTGTTGAGCTGCTGCCGGGGAGACAGATGCAACGCCCAGTGAGTGGTCCTGCCAGTTTCCTGTCACACCTAATGGGCGAACTCAAAGATGTGAAACTGACATAAAGAGACCTCTCCTAGATCATGTTCCTCTCTGAGCTGTCAGCTCAAGTCTGATCTCTTTAGATAGAGAAACAATTACTTCTCAGAAAATGATTCATGTCTTTATTGAATTTCTTCTTTCCAATACTTATTTCTGTATCTTTCTGTTTTTCTTACTGTCTATTCACGTATTGTTTTTCAGCTCTTCACTTGTGCAAACACAAGACTGTAATATGAATCAACAATGACAACTGAAATACACTGACAGGATAAAACAAAAGTCTAAGTGCTTGAAAAAAAAGGAACCACCATTTAAAGATATAAGTTGTATCATTAAAACAACAGATTTACAACGATATCAACTGAAAATCCAACTCCAAGGTTGGGACAACCTTTCAAAGCCTTTCAAAAAAGTCGAGACAGAAACAAGAAGACTCTGAAAAAGTTGTGTAATGATAAATAAAAACACCTGAAGGAACGTCTCCCAACTAATGAGGTTAATGATCGACAGGTTAGTCACATGACTGGGTATGAAAACTCCAGAGAGGCTGAGTCTCTCAGAAGGAAAAACAGGAAGAGGTTCACCACTCGGTCAGAGACTGCTTGAGAAATTAGTTCAACAGTTTCAGAATAATGTTCATCATAGCAAAATGACAAAGAATGAGTGGATCTGGAGACATCTCTGTACAAAAGTGACAAGAACCAAAACCAATACCATAGACCTTTCTGGAGTCCCTGAGCTCCCTTGTCTCGTAGGTACCTCTAGATCTCGTGCCGGACTCCAGCTACTACTATCCGTCTCACCACTATCATCTCTCTCTCTCTTCATCTCCCTCTATCCCTCTCTCCAACATGGTCTCAGCAGATGTGTGTCTAACATGAGTCTGGTCCTGCTGGAGGTTTCTGCCTGTTAAAGGAAGTTTGTCCTTGCCACTGTAACTTGCTAAATGCTGCAAAGTGCTCTGCTCATGGTGGATTAAGATGAGATCAGACTGAGTCCTGTCTGTAACATGGAACTGGATCTTATCCTGTCTTGATGTTGGGACCTGCTCTGTGTCTGTAGGCCCTCAGGTGGCATGCATTAGAAAGAGACATGACTCTGCAGTGGAAAGCATTGCATGGGCTCAAAATCACTTCCAAAAGTCAGTGAGTGTCTGCAGATTAAAACTTTACCACACAAAGAGGAAACCATATATGATCCAGAGATGTCGTCTGACTTCTTCTCTTTAAGATCGACTGAGGTGAGTTGGAAAACTGTTCTGTGGGAAGGCCAGTCAAAATGTCAATTCTTCATGGATGCTTCATCTTTCACTCTAAAGAAGGGAGGGACCACCCAGCTTTTTATTAGTGTTTTGTTCAAAAGCCAGGGATGGTAAAGGGATGAGTAAGTGCCCATGGCATGGGTAGCTTACACATCTGGGTCAGGTTTAAGAGCAGCATATGCTGCCATCCAGACAATGACTATTTCAGGGAGACCTTACATATTCCAGCAAGACAATGCAAAACCACATTCTGCACGTATTACGATATTATGGCTCAGTAGTAGAAGAGTCCAGGTGCTAAAATGACCAACCGGAAGTCCTGACTTGTCACCCAGTGACTAACATGAAACAAAAAATACATCAAAGGAGACCTCAGAGCAGCTGAAATCCTACATCAGGCAAGAACAAGGCAACATTTCACTTTCAATTCTCCAGAAACTGGTCTCCTCAGTTCCCAAACATTGAGTGTTGCAACACAAAGGTAAACATGCCCCTGTCCCAACATGTTGTTAGCATCACATTTAAAATGAGCACATAGATTTTTATAAAACAAAATTTTTTTTCACTTTGAACATTTGATATGTTGTCTTTGCACCATTTCCAATTAAATATAGAGTTTTAATGATTTGCAAACCATCAAATTCTGTTTTTATCAATGTTTTACACAGTGTCCCAACTGTTTTGGAACTGAGGTTGTACTTAATAAAAATGTTCCAGCTATTTCGCCCTTTAGGCATGACCAACTTTCTCTCAACTGAGAAATTCAACGAGGCATTAAACTCCAAAACTATGCCCAAAAAGTGACAAAGTGAGGTGGTGAAGAAGTAAACACTGCTGGCAAAACAGGATCCCATTATCTTGGATACTTACTGCATCCCTTACAGTAACTTCCCCTCCCAATCCAGCATGTGATCACTTTATTACCTAACAGTGATCGTAAGTGGTACGACGAGCACAAACATTGAGCACTACGCAACCAAAGGTGAAAAGGTTCCATCTATCAATCGTCCCTCTGAGATTTCTGTTGAAACCTGTGCAACACCAAATATCAACACTGCTGCTCTTCAGTGACACCTCATCTCTCAGAGGCCACCTGGAGCTTTTCACCACCTTTTAATTCTCTTCATTTGTTATCTGTATTATGGGAAGGTGTTCCACAGTGTTGGGCTGCTGTAGTTATCAACACATATTGATCAGTGATGATTTGGATACATCCAAAAGTAACTGTTTTACAGGATTGTTGCCGTCTTCAGGAAACAGGTTGGCTCAGTGAGAGACTTAATGGAAAAAGGGAGAAGAGGTCGAGTAAGTTTGGAAGAAGAAAAGTAATTGTTGTTGTTCTTGGATTCCAAAGTAGTGCTGCATGTTAGAGCTGGCTGAAACAAGGCTCCCTGGATAAAATGTTAAAAACAGTTTAGTGTTTTCAATAACTAACATTAATATTCTTTTACACTGAATAATTTTTTGATGAATCTTCTAGTAAATGTTATAAACTAGAAATCAAAGTTATAGGTTATGACAACCAATAACACCAATTTTAAAATAAGGTTTTTATTCTGTGCAACATTAAGCAATTTGATTTGGATTATTTATATTTCAGCTTCCAAATGTAATTAGTTTAAAGGTGACATATCACACTTTTTTCATCAATATATATTGGTCTAAGAGGTCCCCAAAACATGTCTTTAAAGTTTATGCTCAAAAAAACACTTTGAAATCAGATTTTGGTCTGCCTGAAAAACCCTCTTCTTCAGTCCTCCTCAGAACACTCTGTTTTCCCTCTGACCACGCCCCCTCAGGAAGTGGATGTGCCCTCGGCTCTCCAGCACGTTGATCTAATGTTTACATGTTGGCTGAATATACACGGCTGCTCAGAGATCACGTTACTTCAACCCTCTGAATCTGATCCAGAATCTGATCCTGACGGAGAGGCGCCTGTAGCAGGACCTTTCTGAACCATTGGTCACAGATTTAGTGTTTCTTGTTGTTTTATTTATCAGTATGTCGACGTGTGTCTTGGTACACAGCTACGAACATATAGCTATGTGGCTATGCTAACTAGCGCTAGCACTTATCAATGATAAATAAAAATCATCCACTAGATCTTCAAATCTGCAGACGTGGGGAGTAAAACCGACCTCTACCAGAAAGGCAGCAGGACCTTTCTGAAGGATTAGTCACATATTTAGTGTTTCTTGTGTGTCTTGGTACACAGCTACAGCTATGAAGATGTAGCTATGTGGCTATGCTAATTAGCGCTAGCACTTATCCATGATAAATAAAAATCATCCACTAGATCTTCAAATCTGCAGACGTGGGGAGTAAAACCGACCTCTGCCAGAAAGGCAGCGGGACCTTTTCTGAAGGATTGGTCACAGATTCTGTGTTTTTTGTTGTTTTATTTGTCAGTATGTCGACGTGTGTCTTGGTACACAGCTACAGCTACGCTATGTAGCTTTGCTAACTAGCGCTAGCACTTATACATGATAAATACAAATCATCCACTAGATCTTCAAATCTGCAGACGTGGGGAGTAAAACCGACCTCTGTGTTTATTAAGACAGCCTACAACTAGCATGCCTCCCTCCTAAGCTCCTTGTTAGCACACACGTGTGCAGGTAATGAAAAACGGAGGAGGGATTCAGTATTATTTTATACAGTCTATGGGCTGAACAAGCTCCGAGCTCTGACTCCGTGACAGACCGAATATTGTTGTTACGTAACAAAAACACGGAAGTCTGAAACGGCTCGTTTCACACACATTTACAGAAAGGTGGAGAAATCAGAACAGGGGCAGAATGGATTTTTTTCATTCTCGGGGGGTTTGTAGACAGGGACACATATTACAGGTAGAGAACCATTAAAAAGTCAACTTTGCATGATATGTCACCTTTAAAGGCGTGAATTCAGCTCATTCTCTATCTCTATCATGACGTACATAGAAACAGACCACACATCTTCAGCTGGGATTTACAATTGGGAACACATGGCTCTGCATCTGATGCTACTGCGTGGGATATTGGAGAAATCTACCAGAGGGTCTCCAACTAACCCCTCCACTTAGTATTAAAAGATTGTTATCTGGACTTCTGGTTTGGCACAGGTCCACTCTGCCACAAGAAGCCAGCAGTTTTCCTCTTGGCTGACTCTCCTTGATTAAACTGTTCAAAGTTTCCTCTGTTCTCACGCTGCTCAGTTCACCGAACATGTGGCAACCGTGATGGTGCGGCGGCAGGTTTCTTGATGAGAAAGTTGTGAACTTTCTTCCAAGTGCAGTGTCTTGTTGGGAATCATGACTGTTGTTCCCAGAGGAAGGAAGGAAAGGAAGGAAGCAGGCAACCTGAGAGGGGCGTTGGTACCAAACTGGCTCTGTTTTTTTGGAAAGGCACAACAAGGAACAGAGCAATAATAGTTATATCTTGAAACTGATAAACTTTTAGCCGGGGCAGGGGAGATGATGTCCAAGTAAGGTGTCTGAATACTTTTGTGCATCTCACAAAGAAAAAGAAAAGGTGTCCAAAAGTGAGACATCCAGAAGACATGTAATCAACCTCTGGAGGAGGGTGATGGAGGGAGTGGACGTGTGAGATGGGCTGTGAGCACACTTGGGAAAACTGATAACTGCAGACTCAGGTGCCGTCCACTTACCTACGTGGGCCCGCTCATCCGCAGCTGAGGGGATTAAGTTGGTGGGCACGGCGACTGCTGTGACAACAGGAGGCAGAGGATTGGAGGCTCGTGTTTGCACTGAGCCGCACGTACGCAGAGGAGAGCCGGCCAAATGTGTACTCGCAAGAAAAACAGCAGAGCAGGTTCATGGTGGCAGGCAAAAGAAAAACACCATTCATGTGGATTATTATCAAACATGGTGTGTTTGCCTCAGACACCTTCAGCTGACAGTCGGGACAAAGGAGAAGAAAGCAGAGATGATATATCGTATGCGGGATGATGCAATCTTATAGAAATCAAGAAGTTAGATCACCTGTGAAGGATTATCACATTTACTGAGGTCAAACAGAACTGTCAGAGCTGCCAGATCCATCAAATCTGTCCCAATCCGCCAAAAACATCTCAAGCTGCTATTTTTAGTTTGTAACAGTGTTGTGATCAAAGTTTCTCTCTTCCCTCAGTCAGTGGTGTTAAACTGACCTCCCACAGGAGATCTCAGGTGATAGTTTATCATTCCCTGTAAAATAAAATGAATTATAACAACTGTTTTCATTCTTTCTGCTTCTTCAAAAGGTAGTGCTTTCTTCTTATATGTCCTTGTTGCAAGTTTGTTGTTGGAGGAAATGTGTTGACAACTAAAGAGAAGCCGCATACTGACTTCTGGAGATCACAGTTTTGTAAATGTACTTATTCTTATTTTCTTAAAGTTCTATTTTTGGATGCATTTATTGATAGGACAGGACAGCTGAAGAAAGATAAGAAATGTGGGGAGTAGAGAGCGAGGGAAGACATGCAGCGAATAGTAGAGGCCGGGAGTAGAACCGGCTAACTCTGCAACGAGGAGTTTAGCCTCTGTATACAAGCCGTGCCTATCTGGGACTTCTACCAGATCCATGCTGCGTTCTGAGCAGGACCACCAGACAGCTGGAGTCATGTGACCGAGGTTTTCCCGCGGTAATCACTGAATCAAGGATTCTCCTCCTCCTCCTCCTCCTCTCCTCATCCATGTTGTCTTTCTGGTCCTCTGAAAACCTCTGACCTGTTGACTCCAGGCCTGGCTTCGCTCATCATGACTTTGGTTTGTTGTTGTAGTTAAGTGAAATACGATCTGGTGATAACACAGAGTGTTTTATTCTGAAAATTAACCGGACGTTTTCATTTTGTTTTGGTGAATCCTGACTTCCTGTCCCGCTCCACCTGCTCTGTTGAGATTGATGCGTCGTGCTCCGGCATCAGGCAAAAATACAAGTCTTGAGACCCAGCCAGAACGCAATGGAGTGGATCCAGTGGAAGTTAACACATTGACTAGGATAGAAACCTATCAGATCCGGTGCTGTGTCTGATTGGAAACGGACCGGACACGGATCCGGTGGAATTCGGTTGCAAGACCACTAGGCCCCCAGCACCCCCTGTTTTTTTAAATGTAAATTCATGTTTAAATCAATCTGAATTAAATCATAACAGCAAGAGCTTTCTTTGTTTTTGCAAAACAAAGGCAGGGCTTTTGTTTTTCAGGCCATCTTGTTTTGTACATTAGTGATGTCATTTGTAAAAAACAAGGAGAGCAAGCCTCAATCGTGTTCTCTAATCAATGTCTAAAATGTTTGACAATAAGAACTATGATTGCTTGAGTAAGACTGCCTACCTAACGTTTAAGTTGTCTGGATTCTAGTTGTATGAAGCGATTTTTAAAAACTTAAAGAAATGGTGCAACAATATTCTCAAATACTAAGAAATAAAATGATGAAATGGTAATTTATAAAAATGGTACAAAGGTGAGAGTCTGGTAAAGCAGGTTGGTGTGGTCAGGTGCTGGTCCTCCCACTGCACTACTTAAAGCTGTAATAGAAGCTCTGACATGTGTTTACAGGAGGAAAGTCACCCTGGTTTACCACACTGTCTAAATCTAATCCAAGTGACCGGGCAGTTACTTCACTGGCAATAATATAAGAGCAGCAAATAATGCTTCTGATACCTGACCTTGTATTTTCGGGCACTGCTCTGACAGAACTATTTAGCGAGAGGTGTCAAGCAGCAAGATTGGAAATCCAAAGTGTTTATAGGTTTTCCAAACGGTCTCACTGGAAGGCAGAGCGAAAGAGAAAGCCATAACAGAGAGGGGGGATACTGGGCATCATTTCAGACAGTCTCCTCTGGAAGGTGTTCAAGTATTGCACTCAATTGTTGACATGAAAAGTACCACAAACGGTTGTGTAACAAATGAAAAAAGGGGATCTGGAGACTGGCTGAGCTTACTCTCGAGCCTCTGCATAGCCAGTCTCCAAACACTCGTGGAAAATACAACATGTACTCGAAAAGAAAACCAGAACACTTCCGAAACCAAAGTCTGATTCCTGCACAGATTCTGATTTTTAAACAAAACCTGGGACTCAGGAATTAAAGCGCAGCTGTCCAATGGCAGCGTGGTGTTGGTGTGGACGAAGAATCGGACGTTATGTAACATTTTTAATTCCACAGATTCCTCAAACAAATCTGAAACACATTTAAAGTTTCATTTGATCAAAACAAGACATTTTTGCATATTTAAAGTTCCTGTGAAGAACTTTCAGGTGTGTTGCCTTTGGCGCCCCCTGTGGACAAAGTGTCACCTCTTATTTCTTTACCAATTTGTCCTGTAGATGTGCAAGTCATGTTTTATAGCAAAAAAAAAAATTCTTCCAGCTTTATTTCAACATTCCCAGACTGGTACACAAAAGGATTGCCCAGCTTTGCACTCACTACTCCTCTACAAATGAGCCAAAAAATACCCAAAGCTTGATCCATAAGGCAACTGGACTGGTAGAAATTCTTGAAGATGTTTCACCTCTCCTCTGAAAGGCTTCTTCAGTTCTGACGGATGCTACTTTTTTTTCTAGGCTGCATAAACATTACACAGAAGTGACAGCGTGGACAAGAGACTCCAGACAGAGTGATGAAGCATAAAAGGAACTTATAGCCAGTTGAATATGTGTGAATATGTTGATACCATTTCCCTGTAGTACATGCAATGAAAGTACCTAGACCTGTTACCTGTTTACTGAGATACCCTGGACAGAAAGAAGAGTATATGAAAGCTGTGGAGCTGTGGGAGGAGGTTACACTACCGTAGCCTAAAACTGCAGCTAATCACACTTACACTGAAAGCCAGGTTGTGAAACTCTGGCGCCAATATGTGGAACGAGATCCTGAACGTTAACAGCAAGGCTAACCGGATTTAAAGGCATCTTGGGTTGTGGCGCAAATCAATAGTAAAAAGGCACACAGCTTGTGGATTTAAGGTGGCTCCAGCTGAAACCCTTAACGCTGCACAAACACACTAACCATTCACAAGAATTCTTGAAAGAGTCTTCAAGAGTTTCTACCAGTCCAGTTGCCTTACAGATCAAGCTTTGGATAACCATGACCTGGATGACTGAGAACCTTCACAGACATATAGCAAAAATATACTGTATACCAATTCACAAAGCATGCACAGAGGGTTTAGCACACCACAAACTGTACTGTTGAGCAAATATTACTGTGCACAAGTGTTAAGTGCATACACTAAAATGAGCCAGTATGCATTAATTTGGGGCAAATTAGGCCCCTGTCTATGCAAACCTGCCTTAAAGCTGCTGTGAGGAACTTTTGTTTTGTATCGGTTCTGGCGCTTGTGGACAAGGTGATACCTCTTACCTCTTGTCCTAAACATGCAAAAGTAGTGTTTTCAAGAAAAACTTCATCCTGTTGTCTTTTAACAGTCAACTTTATCAGGCAATGTGATTATTTTCCATGAAAACAGTCAAATAAAGGCTGTTTCTGAAGTGAGATGTCCATCATCTGGTCTGACACCTACCCCCTCAGGACGGTTTCAGGCATTAAAAATGACAACAGAGAAGGTGTCAGTGTTGTCGCCGATGGTCTTGTTTGCTATTGAAGGTCATAAAGAGGCATCAGTATCATTTTCAGTCTGTTTCTCAGCCAGTTCAAAACTCCTCACAGGGCCTTTAATGTACTCACAGTTCAAGCGACAATATTTCCTTCTAATGAGAGTAGTGTCAACTAGACCTTTATAAGTGTTACCACACTCACATTTTCACAACAATTCCATCTCCATATGACCTCAAGAATAATATATCTGTCCATAAAGTTTGTTTATATCACTTTGACATCCCCATTATTTTAATAATGAGGGGTTAAATCAGTCTAGAGCTGTCTCTGGCTCAACTACACCACATACAGGACGTGCTTTTATGCTAATGACATGTTGTTTTTTTTACCCTGTCAGGCAACTCTTTGCTAGCTCACTGTGTGATGTAAACTGGAAGTAAACTATGTCACATCGTCATGAATCCACACTTCTTGGGAGGAAGAATCTCTCTCTGTTCGGCTAATCTTTCAAATGTGGACAAATGTGTCAGGATGAGAGAGCACAGTGCAGCTCTGCTCAGCTGAGAGTGGAGATGCTGACAGCTCGTCTCTGAAATTAGACGCAAAACAAGAGCAGATTGCACTGTGGGCATTTTGTTGTGTACTATGCTTTGTGATCTGGACCTTGAGCTTGAGCACACAGCTCTTAGCCTCCATCCATTCTTCATGAATTCCCTCAAATGTGTGACTCATTGAAAATCTCTGCCATGGAAAATGTACACAAAGGCCGTTTCAGCAGCATGCAGTCCATCACTTCGACTGACACCTTCCCCCCCTGCCTGTGGTTTCAGACATTAAACGTGACTGTACAGAAAAGGCTCGTCTATATGTGGATGGTCTTGTATGCTTTTAAAAGACATCAGCATTAAGTTCAGTCTGTTTCATAGCCCGCTGAAAACTCCTCACAGAGCCTTTAACCATCCGTCCTCAAATAACACCAATGCATCGTTAAATAATGCATTAGGTTTGGTTGGTTATCAAAGGTTGAATTGACCCTGACTGTGAAGTTATAACACAGCAGAGAGATAAACTGATAAAGTGTTGAATCTCTTAGAACGAGAGGACAATCTGCAGCCTCTGCAGATCTCAACATGCTTCTGTTTACAGGTTATATAAAGTCAAAGAGAAGGAGGGAGCGCTCTGATTTAACCTGGCTAAATAAAGGTGAGGTTAAATAAAAACTTATGGCCCTGTCACACCTTGACGATTTAGCCAGTGTATGCCAGCGTGTAAAAAGATTGGCGAGTATGGGGGTGCTGGTGGCCTAGCGGTCTAAGCGCCCCACATATAGAGGCTATAGTCCTCGTCGCAGGGGTTGCCGGTTCGATTCCCGGCTGGTTGACCATTTCCTGCATGTCTTCCCCCGCTCTCTGCTCCCCACATTTCCTGTCTCTCTTCACTATCCTATCAAATAAAGGCAAAAAGCCCAAAAAATATAACTTAAAAAAAAAAAGATTGGCGAGTATGCTGGCGTACGTCTCATAAGTTATAAGTAAGTTTTGTATAAGTTAAGTTTACATCGTTATTAACGAGCGGCAGCCTCTTAATTCACTTTGCCTGCGTTATTACACTGCCGCACGCTTTGATGGCTTTGCACAAGTAGACTATAGTTGTGCAGAAGTTATGAATATGCTATGCATACGCCCAAAATTAAAAAAAACATTGATAATTCAGGTAGACCGTATAACTAATGGACGTAGTATCCGTGACGTCACCCATCTGATTCTGAAGCGCTGTTTTAAGGCCAGTCGGCGGCGGCAGCCATATTGCTGCTGTCAAGCAATTGTGACGTAAAGAGGCGGGCTTTGAGTCTCCTCGCAAACAGCTACAGTGTTCCTGCCTGTCAATCAAGTCAGCTGTGCTTCTCATTGGAAGACTTGTAATCTTAATATCTTTGAAATTGCCGCATTAGAAAAAATTCATTCCCGTACAGTGTGTGCCGATTGAGAAATGAGCTATCCAGACTACACTGGTCTTTTGTACCAGGCTGTAAACATGTTTATTTCTGCTGTAAAGATCATCTTTTATGAATTGGTGTGTATGTGGTTTCCGGTACTCCCGGAGCCAGCCTCAAGTGGACACTCGAGGAACTGCAGTTTTTAGCACTTCTGCATTGGACTCATTCAGCCTATGTCAGCGTTTTAAAGGCATTCTGATACGTTGGGAAAACACTGGCTAAATCGTCAAGGTGTGACAGCGCCATTAAAGGTGCTTTCATCAGAGATCATACTGCAAGTGAAAGAAACAAGGAGCCAACAAGGTCACAGCAGAAATAAAATCTCTATTTCCTTCAGTCTGCAGACGAGAGGAACAAGGAGAACTGAATATTCAGCACCCCAGACAAATGGCCTTCAGATGAGCGTCTAAAAGTCCAAAGGAACAAAGAGCCAAATAAAGGATGAAGAAAAAAAAAACGAGGCAGGCCAGACAGAAAACCTCCCTGAGAAGTTTTCTTTTATACAAACTTTGGGTTTCAAGGGAAACCATATTTGATTACAAGAAACCGACCAGTTACAAAAACAGGCCGACACAAGAGAGGACGGAGTAAAGCTGGGGGGTGAGGAGGCAGGTATGATGACAGTGTGCAGAAATCTCTGATCAGATAGCCACCTATCTAAACTCAGCTGCAGACAAGTCACTACTATCACCATTGTCCTGTGTGCATTCTGCGGCTTCGCACTGTCAGTACGTTTCATCAAAAGCATACCAGTCAGAAAAGTCATTCATCTTCCAGCTGTCCTTTTCGTCACCCTGTTTCCCCCCCGAACAACCGGCAACATCTGCGATCGTACACAACACCTATCAGACAGCAGCGTGTAAAACAGGGTTCAGAGTGGATGCTGACGAGGAGCTGACGAGGAGCAGACACAAAGAGCTGAAGGCCAGGAGAGCTTTTATTCATCGCTAAGTCATCCCAAACCACCCAGACTGGAAACGTCTGCTGCTGAGCGGCACGTGAGACAGGAGGGAAATATGTGAAATATGTTGAACTCACGGATACAAGCAGAAAGAAAAAGAGAAGAAAGAAGAGAGGAAATGAAAAGAAGAAGGAAGGGTAGGAGAGAAGAGGTGAGAAGTTAAGGTTAGAGGGCAAGGAGAGGAGAATGGGGGTGAGGAGATGAGTCAAGGAGAGAGGAGAAGAGGAAATAGCAGAGAGGGGAGATGCCAGGGAGAGAAGAGAGGAGGAGAGAGGAGGACAGAAGCAGAATGGAGCGTGGAGAGTGGAGGACAACACAGATTTTTACGGCAAGGTGTAACAGAGGCTTAAGGAGAGGAAATAAGGAAATATGAAAAGAGTGGAGGAGATAGAAGAAGAGAGAAGGACAAGTGTTCAGAAGAGCAGAGGAAAAAAGGACAGAAAAGAAGACAGAAAGCAGAGCAGAAGGTGAGAGTAGAGGAGGAGAGGGGATGAGTTAAGGTTAGAGGGCAAGGAGACAAGAATGGAGGTGAGGAGATGAGTTAAGGAGGGAGGAGAAGAGGAAATAGAGGGAGATGCCAGGGAGACAAAAGAGGAGAAAAGAGATGAAGAGAGAGGAGGAGAGAAGCAGGATGGAGAGTGAAGAGTGAAGGACAGGAGACAAGAGTCTTTATGACACAGATCTTTACGGCAAGGTGAATCCGAGGCTGTGTGAATGGGGCTAAGGATTAAGGAGAGGAAATAAGGAAAGAGGAAAGGTGACAATGAAAAAGAAGAAGAGATGAGGACAGAGGAAAGAAGGATAGAAAAGAAGATAGAGAGCAGAGCAGAGAAGAGGGTGAGAGTAGAGGAGGAGAGGGGATGAGTTAAGGTTAGAGGGCAAGGAGACAAGAATGGAGGTGAGGAGATGAGGAAATAGCAGAAAGGGGAGATGCCAGGGATAGAAAAGAGGAGAAAAGAGATGAAGAGATGAGGACAAAAGCAGGAAGAGTAAAGAGTGAAGGACAAGAGACAGGAGTCCTTATGATATTTACAGCAAGGTGCAACAGAGGCTGTGTGAATGGGGCTAAGGATTAAGGAAAGGAAACAAGGAAAGAGGAAAGGAGACAAGGATAAAAAGCAAGGAAGGACAGAGGAGTAGAGAGGACGATAGAAAAGAAGCTAGAGAGCAGAGCGGAAGGTGAGAATAGAGGAGGCAAGGGGACGAGAATGGAGGTGAGGAGATGAGTTAAGGAGGCAGGAGAAGACACACAAGGAGAGGAAATAGCAGAGAGTGGAGATGCTAGGGAAGGACAGAGGAGTAGAGGAGAGAGGAGAGCAGAATGAAAGAAGGATAGAAAAGAAGATAGAGAGCAGAGCAGGTGAGAATAGAGGACCAGGAGAGGGGATGAGTTAAGATATGGAAAGGAGGCAAGGATAGAGAGGAGGAAAGGACACAAGGATAGGAGGGAGGAAAGGATCAGGGAATACGAGGATGAGACAGGAATAAAAGGACATTTTTGAGAAGATGAAGTTTAAGAGAAAGAGTTGATGCATTGATAAAAGAAATATGGATCAGCTGAGAGGAGTCAAGAAAGTTTAGAGGAGGCAGTGTTGGAGGAGAGAGTGGAGGAAACAGGAGTGGAGGAGAGTGGACTGGGAGGAAAACAGAAGAGTTGTTTGTTCAGAGAGTCAAAGTTGTAAAAGTTGAATCAAACAGAGACGGTTTGAGTTTCTGGTGAAAAACCACACGATGAATAAAATGAAGTCTGAATCATTGAAGAGATTAAGTGAGACCACCTTCAGGCAGACAGAATGTTCTGCTCTTAAAACATCATCAACTACTCAAAGGTCTCGAGCCTTGAAAACAGACTCCTTCTTTCCCTTTAATTCTCCTCCTATCTGTTCTCTCTCTTCACCACACTCTCCATGAAGCAAACTTTCACCCCACACCCTCCTCTGTCCTCTTATCTTCACTTGGACTTGTTCAAACTTGACAGCTTATCAGTTTGAGCATTAGCACCTGCACGATGATGACCGCATCGTGTGCCTGCAGGCTAACGTTAGCTTACTCATGAGGGAAAAACAAAAGGGAGAGAAGGAGGTAAAACTTCTGGACGTCTGAGTGGACTGTGCAGCCGCACACCCCAGCTGTGAAAACCTCCAACCACATAAGAGAGAGTAAAAGATTCCTGCGAGTCCCGTTACTCCACTTATTGAATTTTTACAACCTGGTGGACTGCCAGGCACTTGGCTCCACCAACAAGCTTCATGCCATCGCCGCCGCTCCGTCCAGAAAAACAGAAGGGGAGACGGAGAGCAAGACTGCTGGTTGAATCATCCCTCTCTGCTTTTATGAGCCGTCTGCCTGGAGAAAAGACGATAGCCTCTGTACTGTGTGTGTGGCACACGATTGTACCAGAGCGGACAGCCACGTTTATCACGTAACCACATACGGGACCCACACACAGCCGGGCCTCCATCCCTCTTATGTCAATGACAGACCTGCTTTTAGTCTTGTGGTTACTTTCTGAAAGAGTCGGAGGGAGGGCGGGTTAGAACTCACACCTTACCTCAGAACAAAGGTGCTACAGTTCACATCGGAGAGTGCAGCTTTGTGATAGCGGTGATGACACAGCAGCTGTTGTTAACAATGGGTATCAGTTGAGCCATCTACCTACGACTTGAATCATAGTTTCTGAGAAACCAACCCTGGACCTGAACCTGAACCCTCTAACTGTATCACCAATAAGGTCGAGCGTCAGTCAGCCGAAACCGCTGTGCAGCACTCCTCTTTAACTGGGAACCAAGAGAGCCAACTTTAAACCATGTTAGTTTAAGTTAACTGTGTTTTCCTTTGCTTGACATCCATAAACTGGTTGAGGTAAGGAAGCGTTCAGGCGTTCTTCAGGCAAACTGGCAACAAGAGAAGTTAAAAAGCATCTTTAGTGAATTAGAGCATATCTATAAAAACATTAATGAGAGAAGCAAAGAGTGAATCGATGGTCTTCCTCAGGGCTTGGCTTGCTCTCTCTCTCTCTTACAAAACATGACCTGATTCAACACGGGGGCAGCTGTAACTCAGTCTGCAGGGACTTCAAAGTGACCCTCTGGTTCCCAAGTCAAGTCCCAGAACGGATCAAAGTTCAACCACCTGCTGGGGATGGTGTCAAGAGAGGTGACATTTCACCTCCTGAGCACTGCCAAGGTGTTCTTGAAGATGTAAGAACCTTCTGATTGGCATTATGTCTTCTTCCTGTCCCATTAAAGTTACTAACCATAGATCTTTCTGGAGTCCCTGAGCTCCTTGTCTCGTAGGTTGCGGTTGAATGCTGCAGACTCTCAACTTTGCCACAGTTTGGTGAGATTCAAACACCAAAACTACCTCTGATGGGAGCAGAGATGTCATTACAGTGGTGAGTGATCTGCCTGCTTTTGCTCCACACATGCAGTTTTTCCTGCAAAGCCAGCTGAAATGTGATTGGTCTATGCTGCTTGGAATACAAATGGAAAGCAGAACACCTCCAATGCTTTAAATCCAGACCCCTGCATACCGGTTCTAGGTTTTTATGTAGGATGTGTAAATACAGCTCACTCCAGGTGTGAAAGGTTTTGGTTAACAGAAGTTTGAAAGTTAAAATAGAGGGCTTAAACATTGATTTTTGGGAGGTAGAGCCTTCAGCTATCAGGCATCTCTTCTGGAATCATCTACCAGTCAGGGTCCAGGAGGCAGACACCCTCTGTACTATTAGGAGTAGGTTTAAAACTTTTTTGATAAAGCTTATAGTTAGAGCTGGATCAGACTTGGACCAGCTCTTCATTATGTGCTATAGGCTTAGACTGGCAGGGGAACTGACACACTAGGATCCACTCTCTCCCAATAAGACTTACTTTACCTCTTCCTGTCCCATTTAAAGTTACTAACCAAAGACCTTCCTGGAGTCCCTGAGCTCCCTTGTCTCATTGGTTCCTCTGAATCTCTGCTGCTGTGGACGTGCCAGACTCCAGCTACTACATCTACTACTATCCGTCTCTCCACTATCATCTCTCTCTCTCTTCATCTCCCTCTATCCCTCTCTTCAACACGGTCTCAGCAGATGTGTGTCTAACGTGAGTCTGGTCCTGCTCGAGGTTTCTGCCTTTTAAAGGAAGCTTGTCCTTGCCACTGTAATTATCCTCTCCCTGTCCCATTAAAGTTACTAACCATAGACCTTTCTGGAGTCCCTGAGCTCCCTTGTCTAGTAGGTTCCTCTGGATCTCTGCTGCTGTGGACGTGCCAGACTCCAGCTGCTACAACTGCTACTATCCATCTCACCACTATCATCTCTCTCTCTCTCTTCATCTCCCTCTATCCCTCTCTTCAACACAGTCTCAGCAGATGTGTGTCTAACATGAGTCTGGTCCTGCTGGAGGTTTCTGCCTGTTAAAGGAAGTTTGTCCTTGCCACTGTAACTTGCTAAATGCTGCAAAGTGCTCTGCTCATGGTGGATTAAGATTAGATCAGACTGAGTCCTGTCTGTAAGATGGGACTGGATTTAATCCTGTCTTGATGTTGGGTCTATTAGAGTACGGTCTAGACCTGCTCTGTTTCATTTCTGGAGGGGATATTCCCTCACAGAGCGTCACTAAACATGCAGAACTCTTTAAAACTCTCTCTCATTAGCCTTGCTTTGTACCGTTGGACACTGCTATTCTTCTTTTCTGAGCGTCCTTTCATACAACTGGTCGGGGATTCCCAGTGGATCTACTCTGTTCTTTGAACCGTGGATAAAAAAAGTAAGTGTGTTACCCTGATTATGTTCTTGAGCTTTGCTGGTAAACTTGCCAAACTGTTGCATAATCCCCGACTCAGCAAAGAGGGAACAAAACAGTCTCAACGTCTTCACAGTGAGTCGGCTGTTTATCTTGTTACAGAACTCGTGTTTGACAGAGAGAGGAGAAGAATCCTTGAGCTGATGTCATGAAGCTGTCTGCACAAACACTTTCAAGATGACCCAAATCCAGTCACGACAAGATCCCGCAACGAATTAGACAAAATAATATTAGAGTAATTGTGTCAAGAGCTTTCCCTGACATTCAGAGAGCAGTAAAGTGGAGCTGTCAACAAAGAGGGATTTACTGGAGAACAGACGGTTGAAGGATCTCGTACGAGTACAAAACAAACATGGGGCACTGGCAACAGCCGTGCAGACGAGCAGGCGGAAGAAAAGCCACTCTGTAATCCGTCCCAATCAGAAGACATATGGTAGAAAAACAAACCATATGTACGTGGGGGTTTTTTCCTGTCTCAGCACTAAGGCAACCAGTTTGTGTTACCTTATTTGACAGAACGTATGCATTACGGGTTTCTTCACCATCTGAGAAAACATGTTCTAATTAACCTACATTATGGGGCAGACTTCTTCTTCCAAAACACACATCAGCCTACACTTCATTTTCTCTGCTGCTCAGAGCCAACAAACATATCAGGTTTCAGAGTTTTGTTTTCTCAGAGCAGCTTTTTGTGTCCACGTTGGCCGGCCCTGTGAACCGAGGCAGTATACCTGCGGTCATAAAAATCTGCTCTGGCTTCAGGATCTAAATGAGGACACGGCTCTTCTTCTGTTTTTAGCAGCATGCTAATGTTTCTGCAGTGCCGGTGGTGCTTAATAACTATTACAAAAGTCCAGTGTTGTTAACTTTATTGCATGCTGCTGGTGTGCATCCTTCCATCGCTGTGCAAACCAACAACATGCAGATCTTCTCGGTGACGTCACAGCTCCATACTCGTAGTGATGCATGTTATATTCCCAGTAAGAAGTGGAAGTAAGAGGACAATAACAACAATGGCAGACTGCTCTACTGAGTTTATAAACGCTCCTCAGGAGAAAGTTAACAGTTCCTCTGGAGAGTACTCATCGCTCTCTTGAAGATGGGGTCAGGGTTGGGCCTGATGCACAGGAGTGTAGTGTTCTACGGTTGCAATCCAGCAACCACCAACTACTGTTCTGGCATGCATACTCCTTGAACAAGGTCTCATCCCTCTCTCCAATTCAGTCTCAGCAGATGTGAGTCTAACATGAGTCTGGTTCTCCTCAAGGTTTCTGCCTGTTAAAGGAAGTTTGTCCTTGCTGCTGTAACTATCATCTCCATGTCCCATTAAAGTTACTAACCATAGACCAATCCCTGAGCCAACCCCTGAGCTCCCTTGTCTCGTAGGTTCCTCTGGATCTCTGCAGCTGTGGACATACCAGAATCCAGCAGCAACAGCTACTACTATCCATCTCCCCACTATCATCTCTCTCTCTTCATCTCCCTCTATCCCTCTCTCCAATTCAGTCAAGGCAGATGTGTGTCTAACATGAGTCTGGTCCTGGTCGAAGTTTAAGCCTGTTAAAGGAAGTTTGTCCTTGCCACTGTAACTTTCATCTTCCTGTCCCATTAAAGTCACTAACCATAGACCTTTCTGGAGTCCCTGAGCTCCCTTGTCTAGTAGGTTCCTCTGGATCTCTGCTGCTGTGGACGTGCCAGACTCCAGCTGCTACAACTACTACTATCCGTCTCACCACTATCATCGCTCTCTCTCTTCATCTCCCTCTATCCCTCTCTCCCTCTCTCCAACACGGTCTCAGCAGATGTGTGTCTAACATGAGTCTGGTCCTGCTGGAGGTTTCTGCCTGTTAAAGGAAGTTTGTCCTTGCCACTGTAACTTGCTAAATGCTGCAAAGTGCTCTGCTCATGGTGGATTAAGATGAGATCAGACTGAGTCCTGTCTGTAAGATGGGACTGGATCTGATCCTGTCTTGATGTTGGGTCTTTGTTAATAATAGAACATAGAGTACGGTCTAGACCTTCTCTGTTTGGAAAGAGTCTAGTAATCTGTCCTTAGTTAGTTTAGGGGGATGTGCAGAGAGCGGTGGTTGATTTTGTGGCTCTTCCTGCACTTTTACATCTTTTGTTCATTTTGGTCTCCACTCCTTTTTTTCCCTTCTTCTGTTTTTCTCATTTTTGAACATTTGTGGGTTTTTGCTTAATAAATCTTGTGGATTTAATCTCCACATTTTGTCTCTTCTTATATGACGCAGTCTCAACTTTGAGCTTAGTTTCTTTGAGTTAGAGAGGCCAAAACATCGTCAAGGCTGAGATATGAGTAAGGCTTGTTTAGTCCCTGTTCCACATGAAGGTTCTGTCGTGCAGATTTGGGTACGTTTTTATGCATTTCTTTATCTTTCCACAGATTTTTCAATCTAAACAGCTGCTGATGTTTCTTATTAGTTCAACTCAACCTCATTATAAGAAGTATTATTCTTGGCTTCAACCCTGTAATAGTGGAGTTCAACTATCCTGCAGAGCGGCCGCCCCACACCTCACTCGTCTGTGTCTGTTTTACCTGCAACCCTCACTACGAGTCCTCCTCATACATCAGTTTTAAAATTCCTCACATACAGCGGGTCGTCTCTCCTGCCGGGCTGCTGACAGCTCGGTCAGCGGGAGGATCATCCACAGTGAGGGAAGAACAGGAGGTTCACCACTATCAGGTTCAAAAACTTTACCAACATCCAGCGTCAGAAGCTGTGAACAGAAGGGAGTCGTGTGCTCGGGGTTTTTAGTTTCCTTCTCTGTCACAGCACATTTTGTAATTTTGTAGTTTTGAGACACGACTCAGCTCGTAAAGCTCAAAGCCCACCATGCCGTCGTCCTGCATCGCTCTGCGTTCAATGAGTCAGCTTAAAAGAAATGCAATGATTCAACATCTTGAGTTCAAACAGGGGGTTTCTACACTCCTGATTTAAATTGCAAACAAAGGCGGCAATCCTTGAAACCTCTTCAAAGCGAAGCAAGGCAAGGCACGACACAGAACAGCTGTTCCTGCCCTTTGAGCACGTAACTGAAATGTCAAAGAATTGTTTTCACAATAAGGAATAAAAAATCTGCTTCTTACCGTGCCGCTCACCCTGACGTCATGTAGTCGCCCCCAGTCGTCTTCATGGCTGTCCACCATCATCATACTTTCATCTTCCTCCAGGAACCACTCGGCCTGCAGGTCCACTTTCACCTCCTCCCCCATGGAGTGCATCCCTACTGCAGGGAAGAGCCCCTCTGCAGACACAGGGACCTCCACTGACCCCACCTGCACCAGAGAGGGATGAAAGATGGATGCAACATGTTTCAATAACACAGAGAGACATTGATGTCGTTGGAAACACCCACCTCTTTGCCATTTTTGGTGAAGAAGACTGTCGTTAAACCAGCTTCGATATTCTCTGAGTGTATCCCGCAGCCGATCCGGTCGCCTCGAGCACACTTTGGACCAAACTGCTGCCCCACAGGGTTTCCATTATACAACCTGCAAAGAGTTAAGACATAAGAGATTTATATCTTCTTCATAACTTCATAACTTTTTAAGTAAAGTGAGTCTAACTTCTCAAACTCTAAACAAACGTGACTGACCCTAAAGCTGGTTTCTCTTTGTGAAGTATAGAATATCAGAGGTTATAGCACAGCAGCAGAGCCTACGCGTGTGGGCTCAGCTGTAGTTAATATGCATCCTGTCAGAAATATAACTACAGTGAGTACACAGAGCAACAACCAGGGGTGTGATGACTGTTAATGCTGAGTCTGCTGCTTCGGTTTTCTCCTGCCAGTTTTTAAAACCAGTGGAGGAACAAACATGACCCTTAGCTTTAACAAGGTCCTAAATTATGAGGATGTATTGTTTTTAAGGTTTTGTTTATGATAAGAAAGTTAAAGATATTACTTTGAGCTCAGATGAATTCAAGTATGATATTCCTGTGACAAGATATATATTGATTTAGGCATCATGAAGCAGCAGCTTATAATGTGACTCAGACAGAAACCTTCTTCATGCATGAGGAAATATATACTACACTTTATTCTTCACATTTAGTCACATCATATTTCAATAATTTGACAACATACATTAACAGTTTTCTGACTACCCTCCTCATTGTCTAAAATTAAGCCTGGTTTATACCTCTGCACTGAATCTACGGCGTAGGTCAGTGATGTGCACCTCCTCAAAACTGCAACTACACTCAGAAACAATGCAGACTGCAAGCCACTCGGTGGCGGACATTTCTGGTAGTGCCGACGTCTCCCAACCTCTGCCCACACTAATTCATTGGCTGTATAATAAGATGAGATAAAATGGGTGCAGATTTGGCCTGATGGCTAAATTGTGCACCCATAAAGCGGTTGGCCCGGGTTCAGCAGCCCTTTTCCTGCATGTCCCTCCCACATCTCTCCCTGTTTACAGCACTATCCACTTTCCTCCTCACCCTAATAATGGTGTAAAAGCCCAAAAAAATATAACTTTAAAAAAAGATAGGATAATCTTTTATTCATCCCACGACGGGGAAATGCATAGTGTTACATTAGCAAGAGACTTGGTGAAGAAAGCTAAAAACATCATCGGCCAACCATTACATGTTCTTTCTACTGAGGTCATACTGACGCCTTCAGCTCGCCGTTTTTATGCACCCTTGAGGAGAACTAATCATTACACCAAATCTTTTATCCGGTCTGCTATCAGGCTTTTAAACTCAGACAGTAGTCATTTTATGGTTATGGAGATTATGTTGTTTTTTAATCTTTGTCTTATCTTACTGTTATTTCTTACTAGGGTTGCAAAGGGGTGGAAAATTTCCGGTAAATTTCCATGGGAAGTTAACCTGTGGAATTTTGGAAATATTACAAATAGGAAATTATGGGAATTTAATGGAAAAGTATCATATCCACGCATAAATATTTGTTTTGTTCTAAGCATCCATCCAAAATAATACAATTTAAACAGATTTATTTGTAAGTAGAACTTTATGAAGTGTTAAATATTTTATAGAACAATCAATTTTTTCATTGAAGAACAAAAACATGAATGTTGAGTTAAATATTACTCATCCCCCAGACTCAACCCATTCAAAAATTAACAAAAATGCGATCCCAAAAAAGTACCATTCAAAATGTTAAATTAAAAGTGCCCCTCTCCCTCCAACAAAGTCCCATTACAAATGTTAAATTAAAGGAGCCCCTCTCCCTCCAAAAAAGTCCCATTCAAAATGTTAAATAAAAAGAGCCCCTCTCCCTCCAACAAAGTCCCATTCAAAATGTTAAATTAAAAGAGCCGCTCTCCCTCCAAACAAGTACCATTCCAAATGTTAAATTAAAAGTGCCTGTCTCCTTCCATAAAAGCCCCATTCAAAATGTTAAATTAAAAGAGCCCCTCTCCCTCCAACAAAGTCCCATTCAAAATGTTAAATAAAAAGAGCCCCTCTCCCTCCAACAAAGTCCCATTCAAAATGTTAAATTAAAAGAGCCCCTCTCCCTCCATAAAAGTCCCATTACAAATGTTAAATTAAAAGAGCCGCTCTCCCTCCAACAAAGTCCCATTCAAAATGTTAAATTAAAAGTGCCCCTCTCCCTCCAAACAAGTACCATTCCAAATGTTAAATTAAAAGTGCCTGTCTCCTTCCATAAAAGTCCCATTCAAAATGTTAAATTAAAAGAGCCCCTCTCCCTCCATAAAAGTCCCATTACAAATGTTAAATAAAAAAAAACTCTCTCCCTCCAACAAAGTCCCATTCAAAATGTTAAATTAAAAGTGCATGTAGGGGGCGTGGTCTCAATAGCCCTGCAGTAAGCAGTGTGCTATGTGCATGTGATTGAGGAATAGCATATACATTCAACTGTACTTGAATGAAATCTGGTTGTTTTAGTCAGGATTATGCTAAAATATATTTTCCCCTACTATATTTAAGTTCCCTATTAAGAGCCAACCTTCAATTTAGTCAATTCCTGGTTTATTCCCATAAATTCCCATGGAAAGTTTCCAACTTTGAAAATTCCTGGAATTTTGCAACCCTATTTCTTACACTTCATATAAACTAAATGAACTTCTTGCTGTCCTTCACAGACCCTCTGGTCTCATGTAGAGATCCGGTGCTTGACTTGTAGCATGTATATATGATGGATGTGTTGTAAATGTTAAATGTATGGTAAGCTATAAATGAATAGCCCTTCTCATTTTTCATAAAGTTTGATGCAAAGTTAAAAAAAAAAATGGCTTTATCTGATAAATAACTAATCCAGGTTAGAAAAATAAATCATGAAATTATCTGTAATGAATATAATCATTATTTAAGTCCTATAAAAATATAATTGGCGGTGTAAAGACTCCCAGCCCCCGTGCTCAAACTTCTGTGCCCTGTAATTCCTTCTCTGTTAAAAACGTAAAGAGTCAGAGCGATGGAGAATGACTTACTGTTACTGCTGCATGTGTGTGGAGGCAGAATCAACTGGCCACAATCCATTATGTCAAATCATGCAAGAAACCCAAGCTGTACAGTAGAGTATAGATGACTGTGGTTTGACTTACTTGCCGTTGTCGGCGTGGTAAGCTACAGAGTATGGCAGCCAGCCAGGCTGGTGGTCCAGCCTGTAGAATTTAGGCACCAGGCCCACAGCGATGGTCCCCCTCACCCCCGTGTCCACTATTGTCACCTACAGACACACAGAGAGACACACAACCTTAAAGTTAAACTGAGGCATCAATGAGGTAGTGTAACTGTTTACTCCTTTACTACAGCTTAAAGAAAGGAAAGGTTCTTTAACAGAATGAATCAATGAGAGAAACTAAACCCTGAATGAGAAGCTTCACTCAGGACAAAGAGACCTCAGAGGAAATCCCTGCCTCTCTTTGCTCACAGCATGTTTGTGCTTCTGTAACAATAAGACACATATTTTTAAATACTGTCACTCATACAGATGACTCTCCATGATCTACACCAGGGGCTCCCAAACTTTTCAGCCCACGACCCCCAAAATAAAGGTACCAAAGACTCACGACCCCCACTGTCCCTCAAAGTGGCTTAATGTGGCTTCATTTAGCTGGTCTGCAGATATTTAGCCTACCTATATGAGCATGTGTCTGTGTTTCCTGTGCTGTTATGAAGTAATCTGCTGCTACTGATGCTTTTGATAATTAACTGTTCACTAACCCTAAACTTAGGAGTCAGAAAACTCATTACATTTTATATTTTCAAGGTTTTATTTCAAGTTTAGCTACTATTCCTGTCCGTATTTTTAACTATAATGGGTAAAATGTACTATTTTTGATAAGTTAAAAAAAATAAAACATTCTGGAAGACATCCACTTTGGGAACCCATAAAATCAGATTGTCAAAGATCAGACCGGTTATCTCTTTATACTGAATTTTGCAGCCTGTGTTAGGGTCGTTTTTCCTGCATCAGAAAGCAGAGTTGACATTCTGAACTCACCCGAAGTGTCTCTGTTTTGATCTCTGCTGGTAAAGTTTGTCAGTGAGAGGAATCAAGAATCAAGAATCAAGAATCAAGAATCAAGAATCAAGAATCAAGAAAGCCTTTTTTGCCAAGTGAGCTCGCCTTGCACACACAGGGAATTTGACGCGGTTATTGGAACACCGGTACTTCACAACAAGACAGTAAGGACAATAAATATAGAAACCTCAAATCTAATCTATAGAAAAATTAAAAATACTATCTGCACAATGAAAGGTATAGAAGTACTTTTAAAGACATGTATAAGTTAAATTAGCTTTAAGCCTGAGTGAACATTTAGCAAAAAATAAATACAAACCCTTGAAAGAGAAGGCGTTTCCAAACGTTTGACTGGTAGTGTATATATATATTTTCTTGGTTGCTGAATCCCTCAGTGATTGTTTTGTGTATTTTTTTCTTTGTGATTTGTACATGGCTTGCTTATGCAGATCCAAATAAACTTAAATACATCCACACATACATAAATACATATCCACACGTATCATCAGTTAGTCAATCACAATTTAATCAGTTTGCTTCCTGAACAGATACACGCTTTAATAAGAGTTGCATCTTGATGGTGAAGGTGACGGTGCTCATGGGAAATGTAGTCCTAATCTCTGAAAAACACCTCAGTTGTGTCCAAAAGGGTCTCAAGAATCAACACATTAAAGTTCCTCAAAGTGCCTTTAAAGGTGACATATCACGCTTTTTTCATCAACATATATTGGTCTAAGAGGTCCCCAAAACATGTCTTTAAAGTTTATGCTCAAAAAAACACTTTGAAATCAGATTTTGGTCTGCCTGAAAAACCCTCTTCTTCAGCCCTCCTCAGAACACTCTGTTTTCTCTCTGACCACGCCCCCTCAGGAAGTGGATGTGCCTCGGCTCTCCAGCACGTTGATCTAATGTTTACATGTTGGCTGAATATACACGGCTGCTCAGAGATCACGTTACTTCAACCCTCTGAATCTGATCCAGAATCTGATCCTGACGGAGAGGCGCCTGTAGCAGGACCTTTCTGAAGGATTGGTCACAGATTTAGTGTTTCTTGTTGTTTTATTTATCAGTATGTCGACGTGTGTCTTGGTACACAGCTAAGAACATGTAGCTATGTGGCTATGCTAACTAGCGCTAGCACTTATCCATGATAAGTAAAAATCATCCACTAGATCTTCAAATCTGCAGACGTGGGGAGTAAAACCGACCTCTACCAGAAAGGCAGCAGGACCTTTCTGAACCATTGGTCACAGATTCTGTGTTTCTTGTTGTTTTATTTGTCAGTATGTCGACGTGTGTCTTTGTACACAGCTACGACATGTAGCTATGTAGCTATGCTAACTAGCGCTAGCACTTTTCCATGAAAAATAAAAATCATCCACTAGATCTTCAAATCTGCAGACGTGGGGAGTAAAACCGACCTTTGTGTTTATTAAGACAGCCTACAACTAGCATGCCTCCCTCCTAAGCTCCTTGTTAGCACACATTTGTGCAGGGAATGAAAAACAGAGGAGGGATTCAGTATTATTTTATACAGTCTATGGGCTGAACAAGCTCCGAGCTCTGACTTCCTGTTACAGACCGGATATTGTTGTTACGTAACAAAAACACTGAAATCTGAAACGGCTCGTTTCACACACATTTACAGAAAGGTGGAGAAATCAGAACAGGGGCAGAATGGATTCTTTTCATTCTCAGGGGGTTTGTAGACAGGGACACATATTTCAGGTAGAGAACCATTAAAAAGTCAATTTTGCATGATATGTCACCTTTAATGTTATCTAAATGAAGAGGAGGGTATATAAAGTTGTTGATAATATTATCAATTTATTAGACTCCATGTATTTTATGTCCATGGACACTTTCTCAAAAATTGACATATCATGTCCTTATGTGGCTTTTAGTCATTTTTAATCATATGGTGCTATTTGTACTTTTCTTTTCTTCTCTTTTTTGTTTGTTTGTTTGTGTTTTGGTTTCTCCTCTACCTTCTTACTCTGATTTTATTTTACTCTATTTTATCTTTGTTTAATCTTGATCTTTTTAGGGAGCCTTTTTAACATCTGGCAAGGGACTACGGATGTAAACTAGCCTTTTGGCTAACTCTGGCATATTTACAGAAGTGTTAATTAATATGCATGGTCCTTTTAAATAATAAATCAAATACAGAAATAAAAAGAACTAACCAAAAAAATGTGAATTAAGTGATTAAATGAGTGATAAAAGATAAAAATGAGTCAGCAACTTTCGATAGTTTTTGGTTTCTTTGTGCTGCATTTACAGTGTCATCACTGTTCAATTTGTTGATTGAAGTGAATCAAGAACAATCAGGTAGGAGACATTTTTCTTTATTGACAATTTGACTCACTAATTCTCCTTTTAATATTGTTTAATGTGATGTTTTTGGGAGCAATGACCCTGCCATGAACAAGCTGAACATGCTCATCACCCCTGTAGAGCCCAAGGAGCATCAAACCTCCCCTCAGACTCGAGGCAGGCCTGCTCTGTGAGTTCAGTCACAGCACAAGTAGAAACATTAATACAGCAAACACAGGAGAATGCCTCCTTGCAGTTTGCATGTGCTCCTTTCTCTGATCAATGACCTCTTCAAGTCTCGTCCTCTTACTGTCTTGTCTGTCCTCATTTTCAGACTCAAATCACCGCTCCTGCACGCCTCTATCAAATCACGTGAAATCAAACTCCTTGATTTTCCCTGACTCAAAATTCCAGGCGCCGACTCCTTTCCAGTTTCCAGGTACTTTAAGGATAAAACTCTACACCCCTGCTTTGTTAGAGAACTAAATTCTCGTCCTTGGCAGGTTACCACTCGCACACTTAAACTGTTTCAAACTATTTGTGTCCGTATAATATGACTGCAAAATACCTGAGATTTAGGAGGAGCAGGAATGTGCGCACTGATGAGCCGTTAAGTTATGTTCGTATGAATTTTTGAAATAAATCTATTAAAACACGAGGAATGCTGCAGCTGCGTTTGAAGAAGATGGATGACGAAAGCTGGGGAATGTGCAGCAGTGATGACGAAGGTGAAACAGATTCCCTGCGAGAGCGGAATGAGGAGAAACACGAGGATACCGGTGACGCATTCGTCGACGGAGGCCTGACCTTTACCTGAATAAACTCTCCCAACAAATTCAACATATCTGGAAACTGACGGCGTGTGCGTCACAGAGCAGAGAGAAATGTAGCATAAAACTCTGGGTGATGACCACGATGAAATCCACTTGTTTAAATGTCAGGGGGATCTATTGGGCATCAATGTGATGCTCATTTAAATATAAACTTTGTTATCTGAGGAGTTTCCAGGGAGGAGAGGGAGAGAGATCACGAGGTCAAATGAGAGTTTGACATTACATTTAAAAAATAAATGTCACATCGGGCACAAATCAGGGAAACCTCACAGGCTCAGCAGAAAGCACATCGTCTGCTTGTTTCAAATGACGCTTAAGTAGATGTGAAATGTTTCAACACATGTCTGAAGTTGTACTTCTTATCTGAAAACAAATCTAAGGGAAGAACAGAGGGAGGAGGAGTGACTCATTAAAAGGAGAGCTGGCGAAGGCTTTGTGGTCCTGTCTGGCTTTATTTGCAGGGCAGCAGAATGATGTAGGTTCACGGGATAATGTGTGGCCCAATGTTGTCCTCCTGAAATCAACAAACCCAGACGAGGAAATATGCCTCCTTCACGTCACAAGGTCTGCTCTGACGCGCACCCTCCACAAACAAGCTGCCTCATAAATATCACACGGCGGCCCAATTCACCTAATTTATGACTGAACTTCTGCAACTTTCCTGAAGTAAATCTCTGCTACTTTATCCTCGTTCACTCTGCAGCTATACAAAGTATTTCTGCACAGCTGTGTTTAATACTCAATTATGTCGGCTCAATTAGGGCAGCACAGAGTCAGCTGTTTCTGCAGCAGAACGAAGAGGATGAAGAACAGACTGCCGCCAACGCAGCTCTAATAACAGAGTCCTGTGGGCTCGCTGCGACCACATCAGTCGGCTGACAGACGTCAGGTAAAAAACAGACAGAGGAAAATAACAAGAGGCATGAAAAGCTGAATGACAGAGGAGACAACAGAGCTGGGAAAACATGTGAAGTAAACACTTAACAGAATACGATGTGGGGTCAGCCAGTGTTTGAAGACGCCGGGGTTGAAAATGTCAACAGGCTACAACAGAAAAGTCAATCGTTACGGCTTCGCCACCCTGATTGTATGATTTGTGGCTGTCAAGCTAAGGGGGCGGGTCTTCCTGGTCACAAGGTCAATGACTGATGAGATGCGGATTTGTCTTTTTCTTTTAAAGTATATTTTTTGGGGCATTTTTGCTTTTATTTGTAGCACAGATGAAGAAAGACAGGAAGTGTGAGGAGGGGAGAGCAGGGGAAGACATGCAGCAGATGGCAGAGGGAGTCGAACCTATGACCACTACAACCTCTGTGTGTTTGACACACGTAAACCGCTAGGCTAACGGCGCACTAAGACGCAGGTTTGTCTTGATAAGCTGGCGCAGACATCCATGCAAAGAGGGAAGAGAATGTCATTGTAGGCCGCCGTGTGAGGAGTTTACAGGAACTCCATGAAGGATGGAGTTTTCCCCGTTTTCTTTCTTTGCAGAGTGTTTTTTAGTTATTGTCGCGGCGCGTCTTCTGTGCTACAATAATAAACTGTCACCTACTAGTCCTGAGGAGGACGTCACGTCAAAGCAGTCCTGTTCACCTTCTTTATTTCCATCAGGGGAAACGTTTCATCCATTATGTGCAAATACAGTTCAGTGTGCTCACTTTCAGAAGGCTTATCAGGATAAATAATAAGGAGGTAAGGATACACTCAACCTGAGATTTGATTTGAAACCCAATTTTTGGTTCACAATACGATTCACTCAATATTCTTTAACGTTTTTTTTAAAAACTGGATTGAACTCAAAATTTAAATAACTATTATTTTATTTCAATTCTCAGATATGAACAGTTGCAATATATATTTTTTCTCTTACATTACTTTGTGAACAAAGTAATCCTTTTTCATGTTTAAGGTGTGTTGTAACCATAGACTGTATAAAATATGGACGTAGTATCCGTGATGTCACCCATCTGTTCCTGAGAGCTGTTTTGAAGCAAATCGACGGCAGCAGCCATATTGGTAATGCGGAACTCAACTAGGCAGAGTGTGACGTAGTGTGAGCCTCTTAGCCAATGGCTGTGTGTTCCCGACCGGGAGTCACGTCAGTCAATCAATCAATCAATCTTTATTTGTATAGCGCCAAATCACAACAAACGTTATCTCAAGACGCTTTTACAAACATAGGAGGTCTAGACCACTCTATGTCAAATTATGAACAGAGACCCAACACCAAGACAGGGTAAGACTCAGTCTGACCCCACCTTAATCCATCATGAGCATTGCACATCGCAGTATTTAGCTAGTTACAGTGGTGAGGAAAAACTTCCTTTTAACAGGCAGAAACCTCAGGCAGAACCAGACTCATGTTAGACAGCCATCATGCCTCGACTGAGTTGGGTCTGGAAAGACAGATAGAGGGGAGTAAGAGAGAGAGGTGATAGTGATAGTCATGTCCTTATTTGGGCAAAACTCATAATCTTAATATCTTCTGAACCGTCACGTGAGAAAAAAATTCACCCCCCGTACAGTGTGTGCCATTAGAGAGATTAGCGTTGTAGGGCCAAGCCGTTTTTTGAACCAGGCTGTAAACATGTTTATTAATGCTGCAAAGATCGTCTTTTTCCCATTCATATCTATGTGGTTTCTGGTGTTTCTGCAGCCAGCCTCAAGCAGATTTTCGATGTATTGCAGTTTATATCACTTCCGCATTGGCTTCATCGTTTGAGACCGGAGTTTGCCGCTTGGTTGTAACTCAAATAAAACCATTGCACACGTTTTTTTCAGCACCTTGCAAAAACACTAAAAACGACCTCACAAAAATACCTTGTTGGAAAATTTTAGAACAATTCTCAAGAAATGGAAAAGTGAACAATTCCCAAATGAAAGTACTAAACATTCAAACAAATAAGGTAAATCTCTTTAAATAAACTTAAGTGCAGCTCATGGTCCTGGCTGTGAATTGACATGTTTTTCTGAGGGAGTATCAGGGAAAGCCAAAATGCTGCCGTACCTCAGACTTGAAGCACAAAGGTGCATCCTGACCTGCTCGGTCTTCACCTGCTGCCGCCATGTCTGTGACACTCAACTCAGAGAGTGACAAGAGAGCAACACAAGAGACTTCATGATGCTGAACAAGCGGAGTGAAATGCAGATAGCGCCTTCTACTGTTTAGAAATAATCTCGCTTTTCAAAAGTTGTTGAATCGATTTTAATCCACCCTTATTTATATCGATGTTTCACCGTCTTGTGATACATCCTTATATCTCTAATAAATAACATATTTTTTAAACCAATAATGTCCAAATCAAACCAAAAATCTAAACATGATTGTTTTCTTTTGGTCAGACTCACTCGGGTCTTGATATCATAAAATCTGATCCGGTTTTGTTCGGGTTTATAAACCCTGTAAATAAAAGTCCAATAGTTTCTCCTGCTGTCAGTCGGTCTGCTAAAACAACACTGTTGAACTAATCTCTGTGCTCAAAGACACCACCTAACCCACACCCTCTCCCTCATTCCAGTGCAGCGAGGACATTTTTGAGGTAGTGGTTTTGCACTGTTGAACCGGGCTTGCATGGGGGCACTCTGAGAATATGAAGCTGAGAAAATCTTCAGCAACGGGATTCCAGGGGATAAAATTGCCGGCTGCATGGTAAAGCAATCTGGGGCACAGCACACACAGGGTGGATGGTATGTGGTATCATATCATGAATAACCCTCCTCCTCCTCCTCCTCCTCTTCTTCCTCCGGACCCCAGCAGTTTGAAATTGTGCAAAAGAACAACAGTGGACTTATTTTCACATGATAACAATCCTCCCAAAAAATGAGATGTTCCAAAAAAAACACAGCTGGAGGGAGGAGTCGCTGCTGATCATGAATACACACAACATCATCCAGGAGAGTCAACAGTTACAGAGTCAGAGTCGACGAGCCTTACCTCAAAGTAGCAGTTTCCCTTTGATAAAGGATGGCCAGCCACATAGCAACCCACCTCCTCAGAGTTCCCTTGGTAACTAAAGAGAAGCAGTGACAGGTTAACAAAAGGTGACGACGGCTCAAGTCTATTAAAGTTTATTATACTCAGGTACTGAAGTGCTGCAGAGAATCCCTGCTCTGACTCTCTTTCATAAACCACAAAATGAATCATCAGAATAATTTGAGGTTATTTTTTGGGGGTATTTTTACCTTTAGATGGAGAGCTGAAGAGAGAGAAGAAAAGTGGAGGGGTCGACATGCAGCGAAGGGTCGTGGTGGCTAGAACTTGAACCAGAGACAGCTACAATGAGGACTGTAGTCTCTGTTCATGGAGCGTGCCCTGTAACCACTCGGCCAAACCATAACCCCATCATCGTGATTTCAGCTTTCAATTATCAAACTTAATCTGCAAAGATGATTCTCTCTGATCATGAAACTACACCACTGTCATTCATATAACACATCCATCCATCTTCTTCCAGGTCTGGGTCGCGGGGGCAGCAGTCTCAGCAGTGACGCCCAGACACTCCTCTCCCCGGTCACTTCCACCAGCTCTTCTGGGAGGATACCGAGGCGTTCCCAGGCCAGCTGGAGAGATATAATCTCTCCAGCGTGTCCTGGGTCTTCCCCGTGGCCTCCTCCCAGATGGACATGCACAAAACATCTCCCCAGGGAGACATCCGAGAGGCATCATGACCTGAACCACCTCATCTGCCTCCTCTCGATGCGGAGGAGCAGCAGCTCTACTTTGAGCCTCTCTTGGATGTCTGAGCTCCTGACCCCATCCCTAAGACTGAGCCCAGACACCCTGAGGAGAACGCTCATTTCAGCCGCTTGTATTTGGGATCTTGTTCTTTCTGTCACTACCCACAGTTTGTGACCATAGGTGAGGGTTGGAATGTAGATTGACCGGTCAATTGAGAGTTTTGCCTTCTGGCTCAGCTCTCTCTTCACCACAATGGACCGGTACAGTGTCCGCATCACTGCAGACGCCGCCCCGATCTGTCTGTCAATCTCACGCTCCCTCTTCCCTTCACTCGGTGACAAGACCCCGAGATACTTAAACTCCTCCGCTTGGGGCAAAGACTCTCCTCCGACCCGGAGAGGGCAACCCCCCCTTTTCCAACTGAGCACCATGGCCTCAGACTTGGAGGTGCTGATCCTCATCCCAGCTGCTTCAAACCGTCCCATATAACACAGCCTTACAAAATACTGTAGTGTGTTTAGTGTTACACATCAGTAAAAAGCTGGATAAAATGTCACAAGCTTTAAAAATGAAATGAAATAATCCAGTCACTCTGTTGGAGCTATTTACATTGTTTCATATTCTTGATTATTTTTACTTTAATGAATGTATTGTTATTTAATTTAAGGTAAATGTGGGATTAAGTTTGATGCCTTAGGTGTTATCAATATATTCCGTTACTCACCTTTTCTAGGTTGATAGTTTCACACCGGGTGGCGTGTATATAGACAGGCAGACACCGGGTAAGGTGAATTAATTTTTACCCTGAGATGTGTGAGAACAAAGACACTATTGTTTGAATAAAAGCTCTTTTTGTTGTTCAATAAACCACCAAAGAAACTGTATACTTGGCTGGACATCAACAATCTTTGGATCCCCTGTACGATCCACTCTCCCCCATCCCCATGGCCACTACATGAGAGCATGAGCGTGTACGGTTCACAGTCAAACTGAAAACTTTGTTCAAACTTCAGAGATATAAAGACAGAGGCAGAGATAAAAAAGAAGTTGTGGGAGTCACGACTGTCCTGGCAGTTTAAGCACACACCCCATGTGCAGCCACGATCCTTCGCTGCATGTCTTCCCTCGCTCTCTGCTCCTCATGTGTCCTGTCTCTCTTCAGCTGTCTAATCAATAAGGGCAAAAATGCCTTGAAAATAATAATAATACAAAGAAAAACACTCCAGTTCCATTTCTTCGATGAGGACAGTGTTAAATCTTATTCTTGTACATGCTGACCTGAGTGTCTCTCCATCCTTCTGCAGCCTCATGTATCGTTCCTGCGCCGGGCGTCCATCCCCGATGTCTCTGATTCGACGCCTCAGATTCAGGAGGCATCTGTGGTGTAGTACGTTGATGTCGTCCATCCTGGTGGAAAAACCCGGGACAGTGGAGATCAATAACTCAAGTTTACAAGTCTAACACGATGTACTAGCTTCCAAAGCTGCCCCTGGAAATGGACTCCAGATTTACTTGTGCAATAGCTGTTTGGGAGCAAATTATATCCAGCTGATCGTCACAGACTAATAAAAGCAGCAGCCTGAGTGATCAGCTCAAAGTCTGCAGATGTGCTGACTCATGGTAAGACATGAGATTTTTGCATTACTGTCATCATCAGTGTAAAATATGACTGTATAAATAATGGACGTAGTATCCGTGACGTCACCCATCTGTTCCTTAGTGCTGTTTTGAAGCCAATCGTAGGCGGGAGCCATATTGGAAATGCTGACTCATTCAAAAGAGTGTGACGTAAAGAGGCGGGGTTTGAGCCTCCTAGCCAACAGCTATGTGTTCCCGCCAAGCGTGCCGGATACGGCCCTGGTGGTGAGGCTTTCAGCAGTGTGTCTGCCCCCTGGTGGCTGGCTGCAGTATAGGTCAAAAAATCCGTCTCCCCCATTCATTTGAATGGGGGAGCAGTCAAACTTTAAACAATAAATACACGTCGTACGAATGTTTCTCACATCCGTATGCTGTGGTGATATGTAGTTAGTATTTGACTGTTTTGTGTTCAAGGCCTCTTTTTTCTGAAAAGTTTCTTTTTCGTTAGTTATTAGAATTTTAAAAAACAGAGTTTTACTTCCTGTTTCCTTTGATTCACAGCCGCCGTAGAACGAAACTTCAAAGGACACACAGCGTCTTGTGACGCTACGCTGTAGGGCGGAGCTTATTACAGTGGCTTCACAGGCTCTGTCTGCACAATGGCTGCGCCCAGGAGAGGGATTTTTTGGCTTCAGAACTGTACAACGGGAAGAGGCGGAGCAACGCTGTCCATTTTTATTTACAGTCTATGGTTCCCGCCTGTCCATCAAGTCAGTCATGTCCTTATTTGGGCAAAAACTTCTGAACCGTTGCGTTAGAATGCTTCATTTTTTGAGACCGGAGGTTGCAGCTTGGTGTAAACACACGTGTTGGTTTTAATGTGTACACAAGAGAGGTTTATTTCCCCCTCCATGACACCCACAGGTAACCTTCAGATGTAAAAGGTGTCCTCAAACATGTGAGCCAAAAGAAGTGTCATGTGATTCCCAACTTTGGGCCTGAACATTCATGGTATGTCAGGTCATGAATAATGATTGAAACCACAATAAGAAAACAGTAAATGTAAAAAGCTAAATGATGTATATTTTTGTGTCTCTAAGATTTGTTCCCTTCTTTTGACAATAGAGCAAAATGAGGTAGAAGCAGGTTTTGAGTGTAATACCCCTTTCTTATTTTGTAATACCATACAGTACTGTTACATCACTACCCTACACTTTAGACTCCGCCTTATTGAAGCTGAAGAGTAAAGTTCGTGACCACATACGAGGTGATGTAAGACATGACGCAACAGCTGTTAGTTTCACAACAGACATTTGGAGCTCTGACGTTTGTCCCGTGCCACTGCTGAACCTCACTGCACACTGGATCAATTCTTCCCCTTTGAGTTGAAGCGTGCAGAAATGCATGCACACCAGATTCACGGGTCTAAGATTTCTATTGGAGTTGACTTCTTTATAATACAGCACTAAGTGAAGGCATTTCCTTCTCACTGGGTTAGGGTAACATTGCAGCAACAAAATATAGCTAATACATTCATCATGGCGAAAAATACAACAGATGGTTTTGTTCAAAGATAGTTCATTAAAAGGGAACATTTTCAGAATGTACTTGTACTTTTTTTGCACTAAAACAATGGGGAAAATTTGAAGTTGTTGTATGTGGCCCCTGAACTGAAATGAGTTTGACACCCCTACCTTAGAGTGCAAAATGTCCTCTGTAACCATGGATCTCAGGGAGGCTGAAATGGCTTTAACACCCTGTTATAGTTAAAGCTGCTGTTGGTAGTCAAAGAGTAAACATCTGTTCAGAGAGAGGGACTTCGAATGTCAACACTATCCCTCCCAACCAGATTTCCTCTTAGCCCCCCAACACAGATCTGCGTGTGCAGTCATGATAGCGCCGGACTCATAACCAATCAGAGGATGCAGTAGGGGCCGCCCCTTAACCAATCAGGACAGATGAGTAGAGATTAGCTATGATTGGTCCGTCATAACGGGAACAAGGGGAATAATAACATTGCTTGATACAAAGGCTTTGGAAAAGGCAGAGATTTCGCAATAGTCTCAGATTACTCCACTTACCGATGAGTACTGATGGTCATTATGACCTTTTCTCCAAACCCAGCAGAAAAAAAGTGACGTTTTTACACCCTTCCTACCAACAGCAGCTTTAAGCATGCAGAAATGCATGCACACCAGATTCATGGGTCTTGTATAAGTAGATCTAAGATTTCTATTGGAGTATACTTTCCTTCTCATTGAAGTAACACTGCTACAACAAAATATATCTCATACATTTGATATTGTCACAGAGCAGAAGTCAGAACCTCGGATACAGAGCTTTGGGTGCATAATGCCCTCTGTGTCTGTCACCATGGATCTCAGGGAGGCTGGAATAGCTTTAACACCCTGTTATAGTTAAGCTGGAGTTCATTGTGCATTTTGATGTCAGCATACTTTGCCGCACCTCTCACCTGAAGCCCTCACGCACGTTTGACGTCATTGAACTGAGAGTTCAGTGTCTGGACTTCAGGGTGGAGAATTAGGCCGCTCAGTGCATGAACACAAATGACTGAAACTCTGATTTTGGAGCAGATCAGTGGGGACAGATGGTGCAGTAAGCGCAGAGTGAACATCTCACACTTCCATTTCTGTCTCAAAACCTTCAGATCTTTCCTCCGATGGTCCCAGGACTTCAGTTTGAATCAGAAAATGCCAAATCACGGCAACGAGGGGAAGTGGGCGTGCCAATGTTTACATCTGGCGCCGTTAGCACTGAGCTAGCACTAACGGCCATATAACACACGACAGTGATCATAATATAACAATCAATACCTAACGATGTAACCCAAGAATGTTAAGAGCTGATTAGTAATTCAATTTAATAAAACAACTCTGTTTGTATTCGCAGTGAAGTGACGACAGCCCACAGCTGTGTTAGCATCATTAGCCGCTAATATGCTAGCTTCATTCCTTGAATCCTCGGATCAGCAAGATAAAGATTGACTGTTACTGAAAGCACACAGTTTAAAAAATGTCTTCCAGTCTCTGTGTTATCGATAAGGCTCCTGAACCGTGCTGTCAAGGCTGCTAATTAGGCTGAAACTCACCTGTGAACATCAGCTGTCCATTGCTCCACATACAAAACTTTGGAAACTAGAGTCCGGCGCTTTGATATGACGTCACGCTCCCGTCAGTGGATTTAGCCAATGGCGTCTCGTTTAGGGGAATGGTGACAAGCGGTCAGCCAATCAGATGTCTCGAAGGGTTTGCGTGTAAGACAGACCTGGTTTTTAGGCTGTGCCACATTTTCCTACATTTCCTAACTTTTTGTCACCTTTAATGATCATAAACTGGAAGGATATGATATATTTTTAATGATTTTGCTGTGAATTCCTATCTTGAGGTATGTGGGTGTTCAGTTTAAAGCTGTGAGGAGTTTGTCTGGTTATGATAAAGTCTGATAATTCTGCCTTTAAATGACCAACACTGAGTTTTTCATGTCTTAGTAGTCCTTTTAGGTGCCTGTCACTGCTGTGTCACACCAGGTAGGAAGAAAACAGCTTTTTTTAAATCCTCATTGTCAAAGATTCCAACTGACTTACATTTAGACATTTTAAAGGCACTGTGAAGAGTTTTGAACTGGCTGAGAAACAGACTGAAACTGGTACTGATGCCTCTTCATGACCTTTAAGAGTAAACAAGACCATCAGCAACAACACTGATGCCTGCTCTGTTGACGATTTTAATGCTTGAAACCGCTGAGAGGGGGTAGGTGTCAGACCGGGTGATTGACATCTCACTTTAGAAACAGCATTTATTTGACTGTTTTCATGGAAAATTATCAAATTGTGTGATAAATTTGACTGTTGGAAGACAACAGGATAATGTTTTTGTACAAAACACTACTTTTGCATGTACAGGACAAGATATAAGAGGTATCACTTTGTCCACAGGGGGCGCCAAAATCAATACAAATCAAAAGTTCCTCACAGCAGCTTTAAATTAGAATAGAAATGTACTTTATCCTATATATAAGGTGTAAGTTATGTTAAAGGGTAGGCAGGATAAGCCTTGGCTTCAGCCTACACCTTTTTTGGTCAGCATGGAATTGGCCAAAATATATGTGTATGTGTATGCATGTTTACATGTATGCATGAATGTACTTGTGTATGTATGCATGTACAGATCGATATGTGTGTGTATGTATATGCTGGACTCAATATATATATATATATATTTTTGATGAATCCCTCAGTGATTGTTTTGTTTTTTGCTTTTATTTGTAATTTTTACATAGCTCCTATGTTGTGGAGGGACGTGTTGGTTGCTGACGCAGACCAAAATAAACCTAATCAATCAATCACTTTATTCATCCCTAAAGGTGGAAATTCAGGTGTCTGGCAGATAAAATGATAAAAATCACATAAAACAAGTAATCCAGGTGTCTGTCAGCTCATCTCCCATTGGCTAGAGAGTTATGAAGCCTAATGGCTGCAGGGATGAATGATTTTCTGTATCTCTCAGTTCTGCAGCGCAGAGAGATGAGCCGTCCACTGCCGCTGTTTCCCTGGTCCACAAAGAAGTTCTGAAGTGGATGATCTGTGTAATTTAGAATGGCCTCTAGCTTCTTCTGTGTGCATCTCTCCACCACAACCTCCAGTGAGTCCAACCTGATTCCAATCACACTGCCAGCTCTTTTCACTAGTTTGCCTCGTATCCTTGTGTTTTATACTGCTTCCCCAGCAGACTGCAGCATAGAATAACACACTTGCCACCACAGACTGATAAAACATCTGCAGCATCTTACTGCAGATGTTTAAGGATCTGAGCCTCCTTAAGGAAAAGAGGCGGCTCTGACAAAATGACAAAAACAAAACAGAGTGTTTTGTGTCCATGTAGTTGTTTTAGGTGCCTGTCACAGCTGTGCCAAACCAGGGAACAAAAAAAATGTCTGTTCAGGCTGACTTGCATTTAGACATTTTAAATTAAAGAGATGATGGGATTTTTCATGGGAAAACTACTTTTACATGTACAGGGCAACATCAGCAAAGAGAGTAGGAGTCCTGCTGTATCCACAGGGTCCTCACAGTGGCTTTTACAGAGAGTCAGAGGGATAGCATTCAAAAGTGCATTAAAGTCTCCCACCTTAACTTTAGTGAGCATTTTTATTTCTGTGTTGAAAGCAGGAGTGGCAGAGGAGGAACTCTCTGAGCCAGCTGGGAAGGACCTGAGCTTGGGAGACAGGAGAAGGAAGAGATTGATGAAGAAACAGCGTCTGGCTGGAGAAGGAAAAATGTACAACCCAGGGCCAGTGTGGAAAGGAGAGCCCCCATTGGTCTGGCGTGTGTCTTGGAACATTTTCCTGATATGTGGAAAGCTGCAGCGCCCGAGCTGATGGGAACACAAGACGGCAGGTGATTTCTGCCCTCTGTGCCAAGATTAATCAGAACAACAGGCGGCTGATAGCTAAACAGATTTTGGCCTCATACAGCCCTGAATTCAAACAGGAACAGGCCAGTGGCTTTGTGTGTGTGTGTGTGTGTGTGTGTGTGTGTGTGTGTGTGTGTGTGTGTGTGTGTGTGTGTGTGTGTGTGTGTGTGTGTGTGTGTGTGTGTGTGTGTGTGTGTGTGTGTGTGTGTGTGTGTGTGTGTGTGAATGATTCGTCATGTTTTTCCCAAGAACTATTTCAGGAGCGAATGATTCCGTCCTAGACAAACTACACACAGCACTTTCTATGTGTGTACATAATTGTCTTGCTTTTTTTAAAGTAGCATGATAACTAAACTCTGTTTATGCTCAGTGAAAATATTTGGCTTCGTGGTCATGTTGAATCTGTCCTCAGAGCGCCCATAGCAGTAAGGAAACAGCAGATAACACAGGAGACAATGGGACTCTAGATAAGAGAGGAATTCCTCCGAAGTCTTTCTAGCACCATGCTTCAAATACTTTTTTATGTGCAGACCCTTGACTCTGCTTTGCTTTTTTCTGTGTTTGCCATAAAAGACACAGAAAGTAGCATACTTAATGTTCTCACTAAATAACTTTTATAATTGTGCAGACTTAAGTTAAGGTAAGGAACACTCTCAGGTGTGTTTTAGTTACAAACGTTGCAAACTTACTTTATGCAACAGCCTTCAGGAGTGAAATAATCATGCATTGTGTATTGTAGTGTAACAAAATCATGCACACACACACAAAGTAACCTGTATTTATTCATATTACATCACAGAGCTGTGCATTCATGGCAGTCAGGATCAAGTGTTGTGCTCTGAGAAGATGCATAAAGGACTTTTGGTTCTTCTTAAGATGGAAAATCCAAACAGGCTGTGTGGAGAGCAATGGATGGATTTCTCTATTAGCAGTTTGGCTCTGGTTGGTCGATGTGCATTCCTCCCAGAGTAACCTCCCCCCTCGCTCCTCCTAATTATCCAGATGATTACTCTTCCAATTCAAACAACTGGTGAGCTATACCCTTAACTGGCCTCATACTCACTGTATTATACTGTACGTGAAGTCAGCTGAAGTGTGAAAGCTGCTGATATGTGATCAAGAAGTTGGCAAGCTTTTTTAAAAGAGGATTAGTTTTATGAAGAGTGGATGCATCACTGACTCAGCAGTGATTTCAACATGCTGAGGCACAGTTTGGATGTGTGCTTCATGAACACATCTGACAGGCATTTGTTACACTTCTGTTTGGTAAAACTTCTGAACTATAATGAGAAATCAATAGCTACATTTTCTAAACTTTTATGTGTCTAATGAGTCTCTTTAGTTTCACATAAAGGCTCTCAGGTGCAGAATCAGCTGTATCATTACAAGCGGGTGCAAAGGAAATGTATTCACCACAGCAAAAATTCCCACAGCTGTGCATTTATTGTACAAATGGAATCGCAGTGGCACGGCTCACGCAGGCACACACTGTTTATACATTTGCATGTGTTACCATGGCAAATATGTTTCCAGAAAGGTCTCTGACATTGGAAAGAAAAGTGCACAAAGCTGAATATGGCAACTACTCTTAATGCATTTGTAACACTGAGCACAAGTGTGGGAAGACGGGCTGGATGTATGTGTTGGTATAAAACAGAAAGGGGTGGGAAGATTTTGATAATTTCTGAAAGGAACATAATCCACCCCCCACTTGCTCTCTCACTCCCTGCCACCTCCCTTTCTCTCTCTCTTCTCTCTCTCTCTCTGAGTCCCAGCCCCTGAAGGTGTCATAACTGTGCTCTCTCTCTCTTTCTCTCTCTCCCTCCCTCTCTCTCTCTCACTCACTCACTCTTTATCACCGCCTTTCAGATCTTTAAAAGCCGGTGCTTTGCCGTGTCTCTCTCGATCTCCATTTGTCTCCTCTGGCACTGCAGGGGACTCAACCAGCAAAGCACCAAGGAGAGCTACTGTATAGAAACGAGAGAAAGACCGAGGAAAGGGGAGAGAAAGAGAGAGAGAGAGAGGGGAAGAAATATATACATCCAGAAATAGAATCAGCCACATTTAACTGACAGAGAGTGACAAAGTGGAGAACCTGAGACCTGGACACAAAATGCCTATCCTTTCTAACTTAACAACCGTTGCTTTGTTGCTGATTGCTCACTGCGGATCATGGACCGGGGCAAACCGCTTGGGCCCCTTCAAGGTCTGTCCCTCCTGCAAGGATCCACTGGGGGCAGGCCGGCCCCCCAGGGACCATAATTCTGCTGGCAGCACATCAGTGTTGGCCCAGGGAGAGCCCTGTGGTGTGTACACCCTGAGCTGTGCCAAGGGGCTCCGCTGTGTCCCCCCGCCGAGGGAGCACAGCCCTCTGCAGGCTCTGTTGCAGGGAAGGGGCATTTGCGCCAAGCACAGCAGGACAACTCCCACTGAGAGGCCCCAGCCCACAGGTAAGATACTGTACACACACGCCGAAAATTGCATGTGCACACATACATGCATGCACCTTTAGATGGCACATGCATTGACTCTGCAGGTAGGCTTGTATTTAAAGTGTCTCCTGTGTTGCAGTGAATTGCATGTGATGCTGTGTCACTCAGCAGCAGAAGAAAGGCCAATTAGTGTTTGACATTTAAGCCTGGATGCATTTTGTGCACCACAGATGAATTTGCAAAACCTCCAGCATCCACCACTGCTCAGCAAAGCCTCAGGACTCACTCTGATAGAAATGACATTTATCATTACTGTTCTATTGAAAGAAAATCTGTCAAATCACACTAAAAGGACCTTTTTCTGTCCTCTAGTTGGTACAATACTTTACAAGTAAAAGATTCATCACATCTATGATTTGTACAGTAAAATATATATCATGTGTTCCGATGACAGAGTGCATGTCTGTGATCTGTCCTACAAGTGAGCCTCTCTGTAGAGAATTTCGAATGAATGTGAAACTGTCACAGTGTCACCTACATCCTGATCAGGCTGCTTTTTATTGCAGTGATCTCCATCTACTGTTCAAACTGAGATACTGCGATTAACTGACTGAGGAGGAAATATACTGTTTGAAATGAGGTCTCTTATTAAATGAGCTCTTCAGATCGATCTAATGTGTTCAGTGATGTCTTTATGAAATGTTCAAAATAGACACTGGAGTGTAAATATTCTATATGCAGCTTGTTTCATTAAATTAGGACACTGGATGTGGTTTGATGTTAATGGTTGGATTGATGTCTCGTTTCCTCTCAGGTCCTCATCCCTCACACAGTGGTGACATTGAAAAAGTAAGTTCATGCTTTTTAAAGTCTTCGTTCAGTAAAACTAATCAATCGTTATCTTAATGATAAAAATCCTGAGGTGTTTATTCTGCAAAGTGAGATTGCGTTAATACCCATCATATGCGATGTAAGGTTTGTATATGAAGCTGCGTCGTATCACAGAGAGTTGCTGCCATAGATCCTGAGCGGTTTGGGGTGTTGCAGTGGCATGTACACACACTGCCCTGAAGCCATGCATTATGGTGCATGATGTGTGTGCTGCTATGCGGCAGAACTAATTGAGCATGATGAGAATCAGGAAAGTTTCAAGTTGGCCGTTGCCTTCTTCGATTTTTACTTTGAGATCTCCAGCGTTTGATCCGATGTGTACAGTACGACACGATGGGAACAACTGGAGTCACTGAATTGATCAAGATGACACACTTTCATTTCACAAAGTGACACACAAATGCACACGTCACTTCATTACACTCAGTGACCTGAAAAGCTAAAGCATTGTGTAACAATATGGTTATATAATGTTACACAATATGTGACATTTGATGTATATATATAAATATGTACATCTTCTCTGCTGCTTCTGGCTCTAATGCTGCATCACTGTAGCTAATCCTTTGTGATTCACATCGACATGTGTTGCGATCAAAGAGTATTGCTGCCAACTCGACCACCTGAGGGGAAGATAGCAGCTTGCTTCTGCCACTCTGTAGTTGAAGACAGGTTCGATAGAGAAGTCACACTCTGCATTGCTGTTTTTTAATCTCCAGGCACCCTGCCGCAAGCTGCTTAATAGTGTCCTGAGGGGTCTGGAGCTGACAATCTTCCAGTCTGACCGTGACATCTATATACCCAACTGTGACACCCGTGGCTTCTACAGGAAAAAGCAGGTAGAGTGTTGCAGTCACCCAAAGCATCATGAGACATTAAACTGTAACTTTATTGGCTCTAACATGTGAGGAGATGTGTCTCTGCTGCACTTTAACTGTGTGCATACCTGAGAGCTGCTCTCCTCTGCAGCTTCCTGAGATTTTTCTGTGAGAATAACTGACACTTCTCTCTGTGAGCCTCTCAGCTGTGAGCTCAGAGGATCAGTACTGCGCTATGATGACATATCATTTTCTCTCTCTTCCTCTCTCACCACCTTTCCCCCACATTATCTCTACCCTCCTTTCAAATCTCCCTCTCTCTCTCTCTCTCTCTCTCCCTCTCTCTGTCTTTTTAATCTCACACAGTGCCGCTCCTCCAAGGGCATGCAGCGTGGCCACTGCTGGTGTGTGGACGAGCTTGGCACGCCCGTGCCCTCACGTGCCAGTGAGGATGGTACAGTACCGTGCGATGGGGAGTGAGGGATGAGGCTGTCCTATTGCTCTGAGCCAGGAGGAAGAGGAGGAGGAGGAGGAGGTGGAGGAGCAGGAGCACAGGGAGAGGGGGTGGCTTTAGCATGTGCTAGACACTGCCTGGACAGGAGGTAGCAGGGATAAACCACTTCCTATGGAAAACACACACCGGTTAATGTCCTCTCTAAAGCAAGACACACACACTCTCACAGTCCAGCAGCAGCAACAGCAACATCTGCCTGAATGTTCAACAGTTGCAGCAGCGTCCTCTGCGTCTCCTGGTGACACGCTGCATGCTCACATTAACGCTCCGTGAACTGCCTCAGTGATCCAAAGCGGTATTACTCCGAATGATCTCTATATTCCCTGGCTCTTGTCCCGGCTTTCTGGTAGATTTCTGTTTTTCTTTTGAGTTTAGGATAGCTGACACTGCCTGTGTTTGTTCTGATCTCAGTGGGCTGAAATACTGTTACGCAGGTGATCTGACACAGATGTTTAAAAAAGATGTGTCTCCCTCACCGTCCTCTCTCCCTCTCTCCAAAGATACACTGATATCAACGTACCTAATCCACAGAATTTTTCTTTTCTATTAATTTATTTTTGAGTCTGTATTTCCATCCAGTACTGCTTGAATCTTACAGTATCTTATATATGTGTCGTCAGAGTCAGAAAAAATAGTCATATGAATATGATCCTGGATGCTTCTGTTCATTTTATTTCTGACTGCTTATTTAGTTGATTGTTTGTACATATGTTTGAATTTTGTGGTCGACTGTGTGTTCTGAAGTGGCAGACTAAAAGCTTACGGCTGTTACCCTTTTCAAAAAGTTGTAAGGCATATTTTTATACACGTCAATATAATATTTTATATATGAATTGTTGGTTTATTTAATGAACTACAGTACAATGCCATGTATTTTTATATTGTCAGCAGTTTCTTATTTAAAGACAGAGATTATTTTATTTCATGTTAGGGGAAGTGTTGTGCTTCAGAGGCACCTTTATGGCAAAACTCATCACATTCATCAGAGGTCTATTCAACTGCTGCACATGTCATGGTTATATCTTATGTTTTCACTTCCTTTTTTTATTTATGCATCGTTTATTTGAGAACTGAGAATGTTCATGTAACTGTTTTGTTTCGTTTCGGCACATCATACTTTCCGATTCTGGTTTCAACAGAGGAAAAAAACGAGATCAAATTTGTTATTGTTCTAGTCTGTCTCTCCCGAGTCCTTGCAAAAGTCATGAAATTGTGTGCTCTGTCAGTGTGATTAGAATTTATCTATTTCTGAACAATCTTGTTGTGCCAATGTGTGTGCCGTGATGAAAGGTCTGTGCACAAAGGACCTGTAAGATTTACAAAAATGAAAATAAAACATAATGATAATAAAAGTGGAGAAGATTAAAACATATATTAATATAACAACAGCTGTCTGTCTTTTCTTTTCATGTGTCCGGATGTGTTGAGCATGAAGGTGTTTCAGATGATCTGCAGCACACACGACAACAAATATAAGAAATCTAGAGAGTAACTATGAAGTTAGTTTTACTACTTAACACACATGCAGATACATTTCTCATAAAAGACATTTGATCCTCCAATAAAACATGACACAGAATCAGACAACTGAGCAACAGTACATAAAGAAGAATCACTGTAAGATTGGCTGCACATTTCAAAGCGACTTCAATACTAATGCATCAATCAATCAATCAATAAATCTTTATTTGTATATCGCCAAATCACAACATTATCCTCAGACTCTTTCCAAACAGAGCAGGTCTAGACCGTACTCTGTGTTCTATTATTAACAAAGACCCAACATCAACACTGGATCAGATCCAGTCCCATCTTACAGACAGGACTCAGTCTGATCTCATCTTAATCCACCATGAGCAGAGCACTTTGCAGCATTTAGCAAGTCCCAGGTAAGATAGGAGCCTAATAACACATGAGGTACTATGAAATAAGTCACCCTGTATTATGAGTAGTCTTTCTTTTCATGCACAGTGCATCAAATTCTAGGTGCAGAAAGTGGAAACAATATGTTATGCAGTAATGTCACATTGTTTTCATTAGTAAGGATCAAATTACAACAATATGTGTTGAAATATTTGATGAAAATGTAAGAGTTTATATGTTGAGATGAGCAGTGAAGGTGGAGGAAGGATGTCAGCAGGTCAGAGAGGATGCACTGAAGACTCAGGGTAGTGGTGACGTGTAAGGTGTTGTTCTACTCGAGCTAGTCCCAGCTAAGACTGTACCAAGATACATAAGAGAGGCATGCAAAGAGATGACTAGAAGAGGATGAAGGAGTGTCGTATATTGACAGCCCGTGATGTGTAGATGCAGAAGGAACTTCGTGACACTGGCTTGCTTTTAGAGTAATAGGTTTATTACAGGAAAACAACACCAGTATCGCCAGATTGAGTCTCTCCTCTCCAAGGCCACTAAACACGTCCTTTATATAGGTTTAAGTGATATCCACAATGCACACACATTTCTCTTAACATCTGGTATACATCCAGTAGTGGACTTCAACTCTGTTGACCTATGCATGCTAACTGTCACCGTAATTTACTCCAATGCTGGGCTCCAACCCTTGATGTAAGCGTGCTAATTTTCACCGAAATTTACAGATCAGTGAAGATGTCTCACTCCAAGCAGTAAAAACTGTATGTATTGTATAACTTCCTATGAGATACCTCAGGAGGAGGATGATTAAGGGACAGGAAGGGACAGAAGGGTGGGTCACAGAATCACAGACAAACAAAGCAGAGTGGGTCAATTATGTTCAAGTAGGCTTGTCAGGTGATTGAAGGTGCGGTTTAGGTTTGATCCTGCTCCCAAACCTGAGTTAATATATTAACTTAATGTGTTGCTACTCCTTCCTTAGTGAAGGATCTGACACATTATGTTTAATTGATTGCATCATTTAGCAGGAATGGGATTAAAAAATTCTGGAAAATGTCAAATAAACAAGCAAGGTGCTTTAAAAGCAACTTCAAATAATTCAGTAACCCTAAAAGAACAGTCTGTGAAGCTGTGTACGTCACATCTCTGCATCTTTTGTGGTTGTCCATCAGGGAAAGCACACTCTGAATAAAAAAACAAGGAACTACCACCACTGTAAAATCAATACAAAATATAACTTCATGACCTTTGACAGTTTTTTTTTGTTATGCAGATATGTGTCTGATGTATAAACTAATTCATGATCAGGCCCCACCACCACTTAAACAATGTGTGTTACTCTGCAGGAGCAATCTTAGGGAGACCAGGGCATCAGTAAAAAGAGACTGTTAAGCTAAACTTAGGAAGACTGCATTTGGACAGTCTGCATTTTCAGTCAGAGCAGCAGGAAAATGGAACTCAATCCCGACCCACATTAGAGACTTTACAAGCCTCAGTGTTTTTAAAAGTAAACTGAAATTATGGCTCAAGGAAAAACAATCATGTTAACTAGAGACAATGAAATGTACCTTTAAATGTGTTGATATTAGTGATGGACTGTGTTGAGTAGCCTATGTATTCTTTTAAATGCTAGTATGTCTTTTATCATTTGTATTGTACATTTGTTTACATCTTCCTGCCCAGGGACCACAGATGAAAATTAGCTTATAGCTAACTCTGGCTTGACAGTTTTGTTTTGCATGGCCCCTGTCAAATAAACTGATAAATAAAATTGTACCTGGCACTTTTTCATATCACCTCCTCTGGGGCTCTCTTTGATGAGCCGATACTTAAGAGGTGAAGTCATAACACTGTACATCACCGTGCAGCCTGGACGCTCGACCTGCTCCAAAGATTATGCAAAGAAAGAATGATGTAGAGTATATATTACATCATATATTATATCTTATTAATTCCTTCTTCTATTAATATTATTTGATATTCTTAATTATTGTGTATAGGAGCAACTTTAATGACTGAATTTCCCCCTGGGATAAATAAAGTATTTCTAAACTCCAAATAAAGTATGCACATTGTGTAGCACTAAAGACTTGGGAACACCTGGCCGCCACTTGCCGAGCTGGAACCTTGCCTCCAGAGAGCAGGTAGTCTCTGCAGTGCTGAAATGATTATTTCAATTTCACATCATTACATCTCTGCAGGAGAGGAGACCTTAAGAGAGACAAAGTTATTTGTTTGGATATTATCTGCAGTAATAATCAGAAACAAAACAGCGATTGTTGAGTCAGGAAGGAGAGGTTTTTCTCTGCCAAGGTATTGGATGTGGAGGCCTTGTTTTCTCAACCACAAGAATCTAACTCTGTCCTTTCCCTGTGCCGCACAGAGCTGAAAGAAGACGGAGTCATCTGAAACTAAAGTGCTTCTGCCTTTCCTGTTCAGTCGCCACTTAAATCATGACTGTGGCCTTTGTTCAAGTGTCTGAACATAGCGTGAGAAAACACTAAAGAAAATAAAAGCTAATATGAAGAGGCAGATGTCTGCTTTCATGTGAGAATCTGCAGGTTGGATGAAACTTCTTTATTTCACAAAGGTCTGACCCTTTTACAAATACAGTCACTTCTGCAGAGTCACTCCTGAAGCCTTGTTCTGCTGCACTGAGCTTTTCTCTGAATCATCAGCAGCACAGGAACAGGTTACCGTGTCTTACTGAGTCAAAAAGCACCCGGCAGTTTGAGGCTCTTCTCCATCTGCAGAGCCTGCGAGAATCTTCTCTGCAGGAAGATAGAAATTACAAATTAGAGCACATTAGAGTCATGCTGCTTTTCTGCCATTACCAGGCACATAAAGGATCGTTTTCCCCTGCTTCGCAACACAGGGGCCAGATACATGCCTGTTTCCAAGGTAACAGCATAGAATATCCCATTGTCCATGCATAATATAAAATGAAGAGAGAAAAAACTGAAGGTGGAAGCATGATCCTTTGTAGAATCACACCACCACACGCCCTACTTCTCTATCTGGGGTGTTTGCTATTCTTGGAGATTCTTTTCTGTACATTGGGAAGGAGATGAAGGCGGTAACATGTCTGTCGAACGCTATACATCCTCTGGTTTCACTGCATTCAAAGTGCACAGAGATGATGGGAGAGGAGACAGCACATTTGGATGTGTGCGTGTTAAATCAAGAGTCTTGGATTCAGACTGACTCGCTTATCCGGTTTAAAGTTCAGGAAATGTCCAGATTTTAAATCTGATGATTGTCAGAAACTATCATTTGTTTATTTAACACTCTTTTCCCAAAGAAGCAAGAAAAGTCAGAGTCATATCAAGACATTGTGCTCTCATGTTATCTCCCCAAAGGTCCCCTCATTTCTTTATTCCTCTATTTATTGAATAATATTTGAATATAATTCAAGCTTCAAATGTTGTAATAAAATGTTTCATTGAAGTAAAAACAGCCTTCCATCTCTGAGATGCTCTTCACACAGAGAAAATGTGCTGGATACCAATCTATGAGACGGTGATGCATTCACAGCACATGGGAAAATTTAACTTCTTATGCAATTGACTAAAAACAGTGGGATAAAACATTTTATTCATGCATTTGAACAGAATATGGAAGAAACAGAAAACAGAGTCATTTGAACACACTGTATGTGACTCTGCAGCAACACGATGCTGCAGCACTCATTTAAAGACAGGACTGACTTCATGTAGAAAGCATCATGTTGTGACTTTGTTCAAGGACGTACTGCCCCCGAGAGGTGGAAAATCTCTTTGGGTTTACATTTGTAGAAAGCTGTTGAATCATACATCTGTTTTCTTACAGTCAGCTGTGACTATCTATCCTGGTTTTAAAGTCATAAATTAATCTTTTCTGAATGATCTTAAAGGTAACTTCAGAGTTCACCTAATTAAGCTTGATCAACTCTTCTCATCATCTGTGTGACACAATCTGACCCTGTGTAGGAAGAAGTAAATAGAGAGAAACTAACCTAACTTCACTTCAGTGGAAGTAGTGCAACTTTAATACATTAATACAGAATGAAACATTTGGTAAAATAATTTGTTATTTCTACAGTCACAGAACCTGACATATTCCAGATGTTACAGCTATTGGCAGAGAATAACTTAATCTACAGCACAGCATCATGATTTGTAATCCATCTATTTTTACTTGTATGTGAAAATTCTGGAAAGTATCTCTGGCTGTTATTTAGTGAAAAAGTAGTAGTTTGCAAAACTTGAGTGTATTCACAGTAAGTTATTAAGAATAATTACATGCAGTATTTGTGACGCTAGCAGCTCACCTTTAAACACTTCACTTATAAACGTTCTTTTCATCTCTATTTTCGATCATTGGTGCTTTTGATAAACTGTTCTCTCTCTCTCTCTCTCTCTCTCTCTCTATTCATATGCACATTATTTTAGGTTGAAAGGTTTGTTGTCAGAACACATTGAGGTAAACCATGACCAGAGCACAGTCAGATGATGTTAGTTTGCATACTTTGCCAATAGAAATGACTCTGAGTCTGACTCTAGAAATATAAAACATACACTTTTCTATCCTATCAGGGAAATATGCAATTTGAGCAGAGAGGAAAACTATGTGTGATTAAAAAAAAGTCATCTGACGATGTCACACTGGGGGAAAGAAATGTAGGGATTAAGATTTGGTTTAACCAAAAATCTGGCAGGGTTATGCCCAGACTTTTTCTTATCATTTAAAGTTCTTAAAGTTGCAATCCAACTCTTGCATGTTTTCTAACTATGCAAAACACATGTATTTGGTCCCAGAAGTGTGGGGAGTGTGCAGGAGTTTGCTTGCAATTTCTGATTGACTGATTCCTCTCCTATGCACCTGTCCAATGAGAAAGACATGTGAAGTATTTTTCTAATATTTTAGGTACCATCAAAAGAAAGTGTGCTATGTTTAAATGCATAGAAACTACTCACAGGTACAGGTACTTTTTAAAATCAAATAACTAATTTAAAACTGAACTTCTCAGATAAATGGACAGATAAACTGAAAAAAAATTAGTTAGACATGTTTTTTAATTGTATAGTTTGACTCCATCTCATGCTCCATCTTTTAACATTGAGATTGGTTCATGGCCTATGTAGCCTCTGTAGCCAGCCAGTAGGGGGAGCTCTAAATATGTAGGCTTTACTGTAAGTTAGCACTTGTGGTATCTATTTTAATATTCAGCCTATGGTTGCAACCAAGCAGCAACCTCTGGTCTCAAAATATGAGGCCCATGCAGAAGTGTTATAAACTGCAATTCATCGAGAATCCACATGAGGCTGGCTGCAGAAACACCAGAAACCACATACACTAATTCAAAAAAGACGATCTTTGCGGCAGAAATAAACATGTGTGTGTGTGTGTGTGTGGGGGGGGGGTTTGCCCAAATAAGGACATGACTGACTTGACTCCCAGACGGGAACACATAGCTGTTGGCTAGGCTAGGAACGCCTTTGTTTTTAACTCTGTAAAGCACTTTGAATTGCTCTATGTATGAATGGTGCTTTATAAATAAACTTGCCTTGCCTTGCCTTGCCTAGGAGGCTCAAACTCCGCCTCTTTATGTCACACTCTGCCTGGTTGAGTTCCACATTTCCAATATGGCTGCCTCCTTCGATTGGCTTCAAAACAGCGCTCAGGAACAGATGGGTGACGTCACGGATACTACATCCATTATTTATACAGTTGTGGTTCTTTTGTATTCATAGCTGATGTTATTGTTGTTATTATTATTATTATTTGTATGTCTTATTCTTATGCCTTGTACAAAGAGAGCACAGTTTACCAAAGTCAAATTCCTTGTGTGTTCAAGCATACCTGGCCAATAAAGCTGATTCTGATTCTGATTCTGTCTATGTTTGCAACACAGTCCAAATAATTGATTACAACACAAGTCCCGCCTCTGACCAGGCAACTCATTGTTTTGAATTTTGTGTAATTATCTATCATGGCTAAACAGGTTTAAAGGATGGCCCGTGCCACCCCTTTGGACGCGCCCCTGGAATTTGTAACACACCTGTGCTGAAACAAGATGTGAGAATGTAGAGCTGATAATTCCTACCGCCAACTGTACCTGAACGCAGCACTACATGATGATTTATCCGCCTGTGTGTCGTCACCTGATTCTAACGCCTCAATCCCATTGGTCCTCTCACCTGTCAATCACAGACTCACCACGTGGTTGATAATAACATGAGTGGGCTCGAGGGGGCGGTGGTGGACTGTCAGTGAGTGTTACTGAAGGGAGTCGCGCGTGGATGAAGTTGAGTAATGATTCCTCGTGAAGGATTAATCTTTAAATTGTGTTTGAGAAGAACTGCAGCGGTGTGACGCCAACAGCACGCGGCAGCTGACCTTTGACCCCGGGGAGGAGCAGTAGCGTGAGTTAGCTCGGTTAGCTCGGTTAGCTTAGTACCATCAGGAGGAAGTGTCACCGCCGCTCGGTTAGCTCTCTACAGGGGACGAGGAGGAGCCAGTCTGCGGTCATGGCTGCCCTCGGTAACACGGGGGCCACTTCCAGTCCTATGGTGATCCTGGCTCCCAAGACCAAGACGAAAAAGAAACACTTCGTCCAGCAGAAGGTGAAGGTGTTCCGAGCCAGCGACCCGGTGCTGAGCGTCTTCATGTGGGGCGTCAATCACTCGGTGAGTCGGTGAATCCAGCCTGGCTGTTAAAGCTAACGCTGGAGGAACCGCAGGGTAACTGTGTCATGTAAATCCAGCTAGCTCTGTTAGCTAGAGTGTTAGCTAACTGGCAGTTAGAGAGATGAGGTGTTACGGGGAAATCAGTGACCTGTCAAATTCTGGGTCATCAACAGAAACATACAAACTGGAGCTGAGCTGGGGCTACACTCAGGCTTTAACACACCTGGACACCTGTCTCTGCTACAGCTGTGTTAACCTGCTAACATATGAGCATTCTGTGGTCATTATTAAACAGGTACTAAAATATTAAGATGATTTAGAAGAGACATTTTTCAGTAAAACTAAGGAAGTGTGGTTAAAATTCACTTTTTATCAGGTCAGACAATCAGATGGGAGAAAAATGCAGCATAACAAGTACACACTACTCAACTCAAACTGTATTGTCATTCATCTGGATAGCTTGTAAACAGCTGAACAAAATGTAGTTCCTCACATGGCAAGTGCAAATAAAACGACAGACAAACAATACACTGACAACAAGGGCAGAATATAAAAACAAGACTAAACAACAACATGAGGACAGACTAGAAAGGGCTGACTATATGAGTTAAACTAAACTAGACTAATTATGGAGAATGGAGGGAATAGATAGATAGATAGATTAAACAGTAAGTGAGATAATGCAGGGTGCAAATGTTAAAATATATTGATCATTATTTTGTTCAATTTATCCAGTGTTTTTGAATAAAATGATTTTAAAAAATAGTATTACATGCAATTGTTTGTAGTTGAAAATGTATGTTTCTGTTTATTTACATCCAGTACTCATTGTCATTATTTAGTTATGCAATCACTGAACATTATTGGGAGACTTGGCAAAATTAATTTCCAGTGGACAAGGAAAGAAATACATTGAATTTAAGGAATTTCCCACTTAAGGAATTCTGACCCTTGAATACTACAATGTAGTAACTATTACATTTACTTCACTGGTCCATCTTTTTACCTGAAAACATTTATTTTAAATTAAATTTTAAATATTAACTTGATTTAGGCCATCATTTTGTAAAACCTCTTCCAACTTGTGACAAATGCAAAAGCTCCTATCTGCAAACTGATCCAGGAAAAGTGGGGAAATACCTCCTATCTGCACTTTGTGAGGCACTAATACCTAGTTGATATTGTTAACACATAATATAGTCATATAGTCCAAAAACAGTGTATTATGTATTGGGTAGACTTAACAGATATCATTCTGCAAGAAAAAAAAAAAGTTTTTTTTAGTTTCTCAAAAAAGTAAAATTTTCAGATGGGAGGTTTTGTGCTTTGGCCATCGGTATTGAATAAATAGAACAGCTAAACTATTGAATTGAAATAGTTTAGCTGTTCTATTTATTCAATATATGTATATATGAAGAGTTCATTTGCAAAAACAGTTAACTCACTTTTGAAAAATACTTTTTTTTTTAAACATTTTTCTAATACTAGCTTTTGGTATGATCAATCAACTGAGGTTGGGTGGCTTTGGCTAAGTCAAAATGACTTTACTAATCAGAGATATCTTGAAAATGTAACTTTATTAGGAATCTATATAAAAAAGAAATATGTTTTTTGTAAATTTATAAAAATGGAGTTATCTGTTTTTGCAAATTAACTCTTCATATATATATACCTGGTAACATTACAGTCACCAGATGTGTCTGTAGGGTTTGAACAAACAGAGAGAAGTCTGTATTGTAGTATTTTGTGTCATAGTTTAACCCTCCTGTTACCCTCAGATTTACTAACATCTTTTATCCTTTGGGTCAATTTGACCCCAGCAATTTGAACCTCCAGAAACTGATTGTTACCCAGGTTTATGTGTCAGGTACTTTATGTTTCTTTGTTGACTAAACAGCCCTTTAAATAAAATATATTTCAAGCAGAAACACAATTTAAAGCATTCAGAAGGACTTTATCTGTAAAACAGAACATCAAACCGCTGTGAGTTTGGCCCTGCCTTGTTTCTATGTTATCAACACGTACAACACAGGACTCATCATTAAATGTCTTTAGAGACATGTTGACTGGAAATATTACATCTCAATCTAAAGGTTGGCGGTTCGATCCCAGCTCTTGCAGTCACATGTGGAAGTGTCCTTGGTTATAGTGACCTCAATATCGCAGGGTTCCCACACGTCCTGGAAAAACTGGAAAACCTGGAAAACAGTTGACCAGTTTTCCAGTACTGGAAAACACCTGGAAAATTGGAGAAAAAGTAAAATGTCCTGTGAAATCACAGATTGTCCTGGAAAATGATTCCAACATGACTGTGTGCGATCTAACAAGGTTGAAAAACACATCACCATTCAACATTTGTGGCCATTTTTGTCATTCAGATCTATTTTGGTCATTAATGCACTGATCCTCTGATTATTATTATTATTTATTTATTTCAGTAAGGCAGCTTCCAGAGTCTTTTGCTAGCTCTTTTGTTTTTTACTTAGCTCATTTTATATTTTTTGAGAAAAGAGAAAGCTGAGATGAGAGTTGCCCATCATTGTTGCTTGGTTGCACTAATAAAGTGAAGTGCTGTACATCTGTGGTTGCATTATTCTGTAAGCAATTTGCCATCATTTTTAAGCATGTAAGAGATGATTTCATGGATAGCCATAGACCACATGTCTTCAATGTAGACTTCCACTGAGAGGAACTTATTAGACTATTTAGGAACTAAATTAGGAACTAAATTTGGACTGTCATACCAGCTTGATCATCACTGAAAATGTCCTGGAAATGTCCTGGAAAATGATCTCTGGAAAAGAGTGGGAACCCTGATATCGTCCAAAACAAATGTGTGTAAAATGTTGATATTTCTTATGGTATAATCAGCTAAAACAGCCTGGGGTCAAATTGACCCCAAGGAACACCGATGCGTAAATTTTTTTTTACAGGAAATTGGAACATATCAACATTTTTATTTTACGTTTTCCCAGTTTTCCCCATTAAATTAGGAAAAGTCCTGAAATAAGAAGCCAAACAAAGATGTTAGTCATTAATTTAGACACGTTAAACATTGAATGGAGTCCAATTGAATTACCTTTTTGTTTGGGGCTCAAACTAAAAAAAACTCCAAAACCATTAGACTCGCATAAAATCCTACCATAAGTTCCATATGTTAGTAAAAGCACATTAAAAAGTAGTATCATCACAGGTCATCACAGTCTCCTGGTTAAGGAGGAGCCTCTGAGGCTGATGGCTGCGTTGTTCTTTTGTGATATGTTGGCTGAGGCTAAAAAAACGTTCCAAAAAAAATAAGTATGCTTGTTTAAAATGCATATTGAGGAATCAAAGAACTTAAAGGAGTAGTGAAGCTGATGCAAAAGATCCTCAGTGATGCAGATTACCTTCCTTTGTGCTGCAGCTGTAAGGCCCTGAGAGTTGGATGAGGGTGGTGCATGTTTTAGCTTCATGTTTGATGATACTAGTGAGTTATGTCTTGCCCTCTCAGTGAGGAAGTTGTACCACGATGCAGTGTGAAATGTCTCCTCAGGAGGAACATGGCTCTTTTTATAGATGCGGTCTGAGGCTGAGAGTTATCTGTTGCTGCAACGCCCTGCCCGAGGAACTCCAACGTCTTCTGAAGATGTATTATTGATCTGAAGGCTTTCTTCTTTCTCATAAATTCCTCCCTTCTTTCTTTCAGATCAATGATCTCAACCAGGTGCCTGTTCCTGTCATGCTGCTTCCCGATGACTTCAAAGCCAACACCAAGATCAAAGTCAACAACCACCTCTTCAACAAGTAAGAGAAATAAATAACACGGTTAAATATGAGTGAAATGTAAATAGATTAGACTCCAGTCTGCCTGATGCTTTCCAGAACTTTGATAGTCAGATAGGAGGTCGGTTTCCTCGTGCTCAGAAACGTAAACAGATAAGATGTTGGACTGCAGAGTTTGACAGCTGTTCAACCAGATGTTCACTCCTCCCGCCTCTCCTCTTTCCACAGAGAAAATCTTCCAGGACATTTCAAGTTCAAAGAATACTGTCCTCAGGTCTTCCGAAATCTAAGGGAACGATTTGGCATCGAGGATCTGGACTACCAGGTACGTGGTGCACTGGAATCTGTGCAAAGGGATGCATTCATAAAACCAAGTGCTGCTCAAAGCTCTGAGTTTAATTATGAGGTAGATAATTATCACAACGTGCTCTCCATGACCTCTCCTCCAGGTTTCGTTGACACGCAGCTCCCCGATGAGGAGCGCAGACGACCAGGGAGACTGTCTGCTGCTCAACTCCTACGACCGCACGCTGGTCATCAAGCAGATCTCCAGCGAGGACGTCGCAGACATGCACAGCATCCTGTCTGAGTATCACCAGGTGAGATCTGCACCAGTTTGGTTTAGTTTGTTCCACACCAGATTACAAAAATACATGAAGAGAACATAAAAAGCACAAGTAGATATTTTCTCTGCCTGAAAGATTTATAAAAGGTGTTAAAAACATACGAAAACCACCAAAACATTGTAAATATCAGTGTCCATGTGTGGAAAGGTGCAGAATTTTAGTTGGACATTTTCTTGGACTTTGCACAAATACCAAATCTGTTCTTCTAAATGTAAGTGCTTTTAGACTCTCTGCCCCGAGAGTTATAGCCCCTACTGAGGACATAAATATGAGCTCATTACAAAATCCAGGGAGGTGAAATTGAATTAGTTAGTTTGAGCAACTTAATGTTTCTTTTTTTCACCTTTTAACCCATTAAGCCCTAAAACGCCTGCTAAAAACGCCTTTAAAAACCTAAGCATAAATTGTAGACAACCTCTGAAAACCTGAAGATTTTCTGGAAAAGTTGTCAAATTTCACTAAAACCTTTATATCTCAGCCTCTGGAGCAGATAGAAACATGAAATGAAAACCATTTGATACTTTAGAAATTGGGCTTTAATTGGAACATCATTACTTTGCTCTTATGTGCATTAAAAAAAATCCAAAATTCATCAAACAACAAAAATATTAAAAATATAAATTAAAATGATTACAAAATATTTTTTCCTGCAAGCGCATTTCATTGGTCACATGTCTTCGTAAAAAAAATCCCAAAACATGCACGTCATTCCACCCATGGTATTTCAGCGAATCACAGCGCATTTCATTAGTCACATCTCTTGAAAATGATGACACCGTCTGAAATGACCTACACGTTGCATCTGGTCTTAAAGGGATAACCACGTATATGTGGCATCCGGCCTTACAGGTAAATACACGTATACGTTCCATCCGGTCTAAATGGGTTAATTAAATGCCTAGATTGTGAACTTTAAGGTTTTACATTGTGCACAAAAGTGAAATGTAGTCAGTAGTTTGTGCATCAGCAGTCCCTTAAACCATGTTGACTAAGTTCCAAATTCCACTAGATCCATGTCAGGGCCGTGTCTGATCCGTCACAGCACTGAATCTGAGGTTTCTATTCAAGTCAATGTGTTAACTTCCACTGGATCCGCTCCGTTGCGTTCTGATCCGGCAGGTCGGAGTCCTCCGGATCAGATACGCAAGACTTCTATTCTTGCCGGATGCCGGAGCACGACGCATCAATCTCAACAGAGCAGATGGAGCGGGACAGGAAGTCAGGTTTCACCAAAACAAAATGAAAACATCCGGTTAATTTTCAGAATAAAACACTCTGTGTTATCACCAGATCGTATTTCACTTCACTACAACAACAAACCAAAGTCATGATGAGCGGAGCCAGGCCTGGAGTCAACAGGTCAGAGGTTTTCAGGGGACTGAGATAAATAAAAAAGCGTCTTCTTGCATGAAATCTGGTTGTTTCAGTCAGGATTATGCTAAAATATATTTTCCCCAACTATATTTAAGTTCCCTATTAAGAGCCAACCTTCGATTTAGTCAATTCCTGGTTTATTCTCATGGAAAGTTTTGAACTTTGAAAATTCCTGTAATTTTGCACCCCTAATCAGGTATCATATCACCTTCAGTGTTCACTCAGTGGTTCCATTAGTTCTTATTGAAGGTGTTTCAGGTTTGTCACAGAGTCAATCAATCAATCTTTATTTGTATAGCGCCAAATCACAACAAACGTTATCTCAAGACGCTTTTACAAACATAGGAGGTCTAGACCACTCTATGTCAAATTATGAACAGAGACCCAACTTCAAGACAGGGTAAGACTCAGTCTGACCCCACCTTAATCCATCATGAGCATTGCACATCACAGTATTTAGCTAGTTACAGTGGTGAGGAAAAACTTCCTTTAACAGGCAGAAACCTCAGGCAGAACCAGACTCATGTTAGACAGCCATTATGCCTCGACTGAGTTGGGCCTGGAAAGATAGATAGAGGGGAGTAAGAGAGAGAGGTGATAGTGATGAGACGAGTCGTAGAAGCTGTTGCTGCTGGAGTCCAGATCGTCCGCAGCAGGAGGACGTCTGCGGCAGCTCAGAGGAACCTACGAGACAAGGGAGCTCAGGGACTCCAGAAAGGTCTATGGTTAGTAACTTTAATGGGACGGGCAGAGTTAAAGTAAGTGATGAGGGGGTTGGGGGGAAGGGGGTGAGCTAGGATCCTAGTGTGTCAGTGTGCCAGTTCCCCTGGCAGTCTAGGCCTATAGCAGCATGACAAAAGCTGGTCCAAGCCTGATCCAGCTCTAACTATAAGCTTTGTCAAAAAGGAAAGTCAGGATCTCTTCCGTCCTGACGGTGAATCAAAGCTCTTTGTGGTGAAAGAATCTTGTGAGAAATCATCACAGAGTTCCTAAATGAAGCTCTTCCTCCTCGGGGAGTTTTTCTTTTTGCCTCGTAGGTGAGGGAAGTTGACCCAAATCTGACTATATTTAGCGTTTTGCTTGCCAGAAGCAGCAGAGTGGTGCACTTTGCAGAGCGATGGTTAAGCTTGTGGATGAGAACGTCCTGCTGAAGTGATCAGAAGTAAGAGCAGCCTGCAGGGTGTTTGGTGACCTACAGACTGAACACAACACTGCTCCTCCTCAGCCTCGTGATCACAGCAGGAGTCAGAACAAATGCTTCGTTATGATTTCTGTTTCAATAAAGATATTCAAATCTTCACATCTCCACATCATGTAAATATATCTGAACACGTTTGTAGAGATAAGATCGAGCTGACACGCTCCACCTCCGTGTGTTTGGTGTTTTGGTTTCACGCGGACCGGCTCGTCGTCAGACTTGTGCGGCTGAGCCGAGTGGACTCGTAAAAATCTGGGTCTCACTTGAGGCTAAAATACCACTGAGTAAACTTTTGGCTGCTTTGAGCTCGTACTGGAATGTGTAGCCGGTGGTTACGCAGCCTACAGAGAGCGGGGAGGAAAATGGCAGCTCTGTTTCAGAGTGTTTATTATTTCACTTGGCCCTGAATGAACTCCTTGTTAGCAGAGCTCCTGCGTTGGCATCACACAGTGTCCTCAGTTCATCAGGACACTGTTGCAGTTTTTATCACTGGCTTTTAGTTCTTGGAGCACATGTTTAGCATGTCCAACTAATTTAACAAGTGTTATGATAGGAACTCATCCCAGCTGAGGGACTGGATATCTTGACGCTGTGCTCTTATTGTACCTTTTCTCTTAGGTGTTACTGGATTAATTTTCAGAACTCTGAGGATCAGGATTTCTGTTGTTTTTGGCAGGAGAAGGGATTTAGTCCTGAGGTCTTGAGACAAGCTTTTAACCTTTTGGATCAAAGTGTGACGACAGTTCACTTCTGCTTCAGTACAGCAGCCTCTAAAGGGCGGTACTGGGGACGAGCATTTCAAGCCTAAATACTATTCCATAACTACTTCATTCAGCGATTATTCATAGAATAGACAGTAGACAGTAAAAGTGAACACTCCACGACACACCCGACCCGTTAACGGTCCGTTTGTGTGGCAGTCATGTTAACCAGTATGGGACGAGGGGCTGCTAGTAGCGGGCACCGTCTCCACCTTCAGGTGTCATGTCCACTGCCGCCTTTTTTTACACTGGGAGCCCCCACAAAGTCAGTGTCAGATAGGGCTGTCACAATTGCTCCAAAATGACGTTCGAATATTCGCTCTAAAAAATCCCAGAGGTTCAAACCATTCGAATATCTAGATTTGCGCATTATGTCAATAACAGGTGGACAAACTAATACAAGGAGACATAACTACTTGTATATGTATATTTATTTAAGATTTAACATGCCTAAAACATACCTACACTTACAAAACAAATAAATGACCTAATGGTCTATACCGTAACACTTTGAAGACTGCTGACCTCTCGCTCACTCGCCCCCCTCTCTGTGCTGAAGACTTGTGCGAGCAATTAAAGGTCCCGACTCTTGTCCCTAATATAGGCAGGCTTCATTCAGTGATTGAAGCAAATATTATTAACATTAATTGAAGTTAAAAACGAAAAAGTAGTCCACTTACATTCTTGGCGCTTGTATAAAAAAAAGAGGAAAAACTGCATTTTATCCCAGTGTCACTGATTGTCGGGCTCTTTTAGTCCACTGTCAATGTAGGGTCTTAGGCCTGACAGGTTATTTGCCAAAAACACGAGACAGTCCACATGAGAAGAGGCCAGATCTCTTTTTATTCACTATACTCCCAGCGGAGGAAAAGATGCGTTCAGAGCGCACTGAGGATCCGGGGACGGAAGGATTTCTCTCTGCAGTCTGCTTCACGCTGTGCATGTGTGACTCCTGTGACCTGTCCCTGACTCATCATGCAGTGCGCCCACTCGCAAAGCAGCCGCTGATGTGGTTTTTTTTTCCACAGTCGAATATTAATTTTCACAATCGAATCTCCGGGTTTTTTTTTTATATTCACATATATTTTCGAATTTAGAATATTTGTTGACAGCCCTAATGTCAGAGCGCTTCTCGCCAGCGTTTACTGTTGCTAGCTTACAATGGTAGTCGTGCTGCACTTCCACTTCCCTAAGAAGTGACTGTTGGGTCTGTTTTAAAATGCTCTGTATGCGTCTTACTTGGCATTTCATCAAGAAACTGTAAAAACTATTGATAGAAATGGTGACAGAACTTTAGCAGCAGATCTAAACTTGGAAATTGAAACTCAAAAATACGGTCATGCCGTTGTTTCTTTGACGCAGCAGCGTGCCATGTATGTTTATATTTTACAGCCAAGCTTAGTAATTTTCTCTGTTTCTGAATCTCACAGCAATACACACATTGCTCCAGTGACTGTCCCTAATGTTTTTCTTCTTCTTTTGCTATTTAATGCAGTTAACATTCTTCTTTTACTTACTTTTAAAATGAGAAAATATTCAAAGTAACTCTTTGATTTCTTAATAAGTGAACGAATATTCGAGCATTTGAAAATCATGTCCCATCCTTAGGCAGTACTGTCTTTTATTTTACACTTACATAACCTCCACTCATCAGCTGCTCCATGATGTATGCTTAAACAATCTAATCTGTTAATAAAACAGCTCTGCCATAAATTCTACCTCTACAAATCAAACAGTTACTAACAGTGATGGAGAGGTTGTTAGTCGGTAATCTGTAGTCATGTTTGAACGGGACAGCATCCTGTTGTCAAACCTGATAAAATCAAATGAAAGAAGCAGAATGTTGAAACACTTTTCATATTAGAAAAAAGCTCCACTCCTCTAAACCCAACCAGAACAACTAAAATGTTAATTTTTTTCTTCTGGTAGATTCATCATAAACTAAAAACAAGCTCATTAAAGCTCTTAAAGGCAGAGCTGTTCCTTTTTATTGAACAACAAACAACAGGGGTTCCCAAACTCTTCAGACCGTGACCTCTAAAGTATCAGAAGCCAAAGACTTGTGACCTCCTCTGTCTCTCCAGGTGGTTTAACATTACTCACAACCAAACGCTAGAAACAACAAACTGTAATATTATTAAAAGCCAGTTGAAGAATAAATCACAGTCTCAGCAGATGTGTGTCTAACATGAGTCTGGTCCTGCTGGAGGTTTCTGCCTGTTAAAGGAAGTTTGTCCTTGCCACTGTAACTTGCTAAATGCTGCAAAGTGCTCTGCTCATGGTGGATTAAGATGAGATCAGACTGAGTCCTGTCTGTAAGATGGGACTGGATCTGATCTTGTCTTGATGTTGGGTCTTTGTTAATAATAGAACACAGAGTACGGTCTAGACCTGCTCTGTTTGGAAAGAGGCTTCAAATATATTGAATGAATGTAGAGCAGCTTGTCAGTTCTTATGATGGGATGCGTGTTTGTGTTTTTGACCTTTCATCGACCAAAAGAGGAATCAATAAGTCTGTAAAATAGTCGATGGAACTAAAACAACTAAGCTGTTTATCAAATGTATGAAATGCACAAACAAGAGAAGAGAGTACTTTCTTTAAAAGAGGTCACACTGAGCGTCTGTATGAACCGCTGAGCACGGCTCAAAGTCTAACCTGCTGACATCCAGTAAATTAAATTGTAATCCTGAGACTCTTTTTCCACTCCACATATTAATCTGTGATCTATGAACCTCCTCTCTTTCACTCTTTTTAACCCGTTCTTTGTTCGTCATTGAATGCATCATTCCACCTTCTCATCCCTGACCTCTCGTCTCCTCTCTGCAGCACATAGTGAAGTGTCATGGCAGCACCCTGCTGCCTCAGTTCCTGGGCATGTACCGGGTGAGCGTGGACAACGAGGAGACCTACCTGATCGTCATGAGGAACATGTTCAGCCACAGACTGGTCGTTCACAGGAAGTACGACCTGAAGGTGAGGAGGAACTTCATGCAAAACCTGACCTTTCCAATCACGCACACATCCTGCTTTCTGCCGCAGGTTTATTTTGGATGTCGTGATGTGAACTGGAACGTTACTGTGAGGCTGGAAAAATAAGAAATCACTCTCTCTGAAAACTGAAGTCCTTATCCCCAAATCTAATCCTTTTTTTAATCTTTCACCTCATGTCTCCTGAGTTTATCTTTTTATCTGACGCTTTAACAGCCTTCAGGGAACGACAGAAAAATCCTACAAAGCTTTAAAAATGGGTTTTAAACTGAAAGAAGAAAAACAGAACAATTTCATTCCTTTCACATCCAATAAATCCTCCACAGTTTGCCTCGTTCTGGACTTCTTTTTTCTAGATAAGACTTCTTAATAACACATTCTCCTTCTGGACCATCCCATCTTCTTATTCTAGCGTTTATTTATCTGTCTCTAGTTCAGTGTGGATTCTAAATCTTCCTCCACAGTTAGCTCTTTTAGTTAAAGGGACAGATTCAGTCATTTGTTTTGTGTTGTTTAGTGTTCTCTAAATGGTTCCCCTCAGGATCTAAGGAAATAAAACAACCTATTCTTCATCTTTTCTCCGTCTCTATAATAAACCTCTTTGTTCCTGCAGGGCTCTCTGGTGTCTCGTGAAGCAAGCGACAAAGAAAGGGTAAAGAAACCTCTCCTCTTTCTCCCTCCACATCATCATTCCCTCAGCTGTCTCCCTCTAAATGTTTATTATTTGTGTTCTTGAAGGGTAAAGAGCTCCCCACCTTCAAAGACATGGACTTCAGGAACAACATGCAGAAGGTGTACGTCACCGAGGAGGAGAGGGAGAAGTTGATGGAGAAACTCAACAGAGACGTGGAGGTAAGGGGGGCGGGAGGCATTTCTGGTTGTTTTTACACCTCTCCACCACACAGCGGCAGCATCAGCACGTCAGACCGCTCTGATGATGTGAGGCCATTTTGGCAGCAGGAGAACAAGACCTTGCTTTGTAGTGAAGGAGGGAGATAATGATGTTACAGCTTTAGAATATTAACCAGAAACTCTTTTGATTAGGATTTAATACTAGCTAAAATACCAGTCAAAAGTTTGGACACACCTTCTCATTCAAGGGTTTGTATTTATTTTAATTATTATAAACACTGTAGATTAATACTGAAGACATCAAAACTATGAAAGAACATATATGGAATTATTGAATGAACAAAGAAGTGTTAAACAAAGCAGAATATGTTTTATATTTTAGATTCTGTAAAGTAGCCCCCTTTTTCCTTCATGACAGCTTTGCACGCTCTTGGTATTCTCTCAGTCCGCTTCATGAAGTGGTCTCCTGGAAGGGTTTCTAATGAACATGAGCCTTGTCAAGAGCTCATTTATAGAAGGACTTGCCTTCTTAATGTGTTTGAGACCATCAGTTGTGTTGTTCAGAGGTAGGGTTAGCACACAATGGATAGCCCTATGTAATCCAGATTATGGCAAAACCAGATTATTTCATAGTTTTGATGTCTTCAGTATTAATCTACAATGTTGAAAAGAATTAAAATAAATAAAAACCATTGAATGAGAAGGTGTGTACAGGGGATTTAAGTGGCCTTTAATCAATCTTTCTTCTTCTCTCTAGCTGCTTTGTTGTCGTCTTTTAAATGCCTCTATAATTAGACTCTATCATTGTAAATCAGAGTCGCCCCTCACTGATCTCTGGAGTATCAAGCAAGGTTGAATCATTGATCGATACTGCTCACTTAATCACTTAAGTCTGCTGTAAGAGCTCCTCATTAAATATCCGTCTCTCCTCTCCTCCAGTTCCTGGTGAAGCTGAAGATCATGGACTACAGTCTGCTGCTCGGCATCCACGATGTGGGGCGAGCAGAGCGCGACGAGGAGGAAGGCGAGGAGGTCTCTAACGAGGAGGACCCGGAGGCGGAGAATGGCCTGGCAGGAGGCGCCACGGCGGGCTCTTACGGCACGTCTCCTGAGGGAATCGCCGGCTACATGTCGGCCTGTAAGCCTCTGGGACCCGGGGAGTTCGACCCCTACGTGGATGTGTACGCCGTCTCAAGCTGTGCAGGTGAGATCCGGCTTCACTCCACAGAGTCTTGAAATTTTAGATGTCTGGAAAAGAAGTTGGCTTAAGGTGCATTTCAACCAAGAGTTCCGGGGTCTTTTAGCCCCCTGAACTACTTTACCCTGAACTAAAAGGTTCCTGTGCCCCCATTGTTGTCTGCGTTTCGACCGCGGGCTGAAGTCCTGGGTAGATTGTGTAAATCAGGCCAGTGACGTATGGAGAAAATACAAAGTAAATGCACTACACCACCAGACCAGTAGAGGGCAGTAACACAAAGACGAATGCCATTCATCACATATGACACCATAGAAGCAGACGGACAGGCAGGTATCATTATGAGCAACACAACAGTTAGCCTGTTAGCATGAAGAGACTCAGCTGGCTCTGTTTTAGATGGTGCTATATTTCATCACAGATGGATTCACTGAATCAACACGTGAGAGGAGATAAGCGCGAGTAGCAAAGACGTTTCAACACGGCTTTAAAATCCTTTTCAACTCAAAAAGCCGTGGCAGAGATCGGACGGTGTTTTGGTTTAAACAGCGACCCTGTTAACTGGAGACTCTCAGCCGGATGCATCCCTCATAAACGTCTTTAGACGATCATTAAATATCTGATGAGGATATTTTGAAATCTTAATAAAAACTAAACTAGTTTGCATTCCCAGGAACTCCCTCTGTGTTTCAACAGCTGTGTAAACTCCACAAACACTGACACGTTCAGCTGAAGGTCTCCAGTTTACAGGGTCACTTTTAAAACTGGAACACCGGTAGGAGAGACCCATTCACGGTGGGGCTGAGAGAAGACTACTGTTACAAGCTGCTAAATCAAGAGAATCACAGCTTCTTCTTTTGAAAAGTACACACACATACAAAAAAGATAGAACAAATAAAAACTAATGAAAGAAAGAGAAATCAAGTGAATCACAGATGGAAAAAACAATGACTGTGAATGTTTTTTGGAAAAATTGAAAAAAAAATTGAAAGAAAAAATTAGAATTTTTTGTTTTGAAAAAAGAAATTTGAAAAAAATAATTTGAAAAAAAAGAAATTTTGACCAAAAAAATTGACAAAAAAAAATTAAAAAAAAAAAAAAAAATTGACAAAAAAAAGAATTGACAAAAAAGAATTTGAAAAAAAAATTTGAAAAAAAAAAAGATGGAAAAAAAAGATTTGACAAAAAAAATTTGACAAAATATTTTTACAAAAAACTTGAGCGGCTTTCGGAGCCTGTCCGAATAATACATTTTCCTCATATTTGAAATTGTGCTCCAAAAGAATAAAAAACATGAAAAAGATTAAAAATTTTGCTCCTGCGGTTAAAAACATGGATAAAGGAATGAATCAACACGTGAGAGGAGATAAGCGCGAGTAGCAAAGACGTTTCAACACGGCTTTAAATTCCTTTTGAACTCAAAAAGCCGTGGCAGAGATCGGCCGGTGTTTTGGTTTAGACAGCAACCCTGTTAACTGAGAGAAGACTACTGTTACAAGCTGCTAAATCAAGAGAATCACAGCTTCTTCTTTTGAAAAGTACACACAAATACAAAAAAGATAGAACAAATAAAAACTAATGAAAGAAAGAGAAATCAAGTGAATCACAGATGTGTGTGATGATATTGTGGACGGAGGGCAGAATCAAAACACTGTGGTTAATCTACCAATCAGACACGTTCAGCATTGCAGGCCCTGCCCCCTGAAAGTCCTTTGAAGGGTACTACCCTCCTAGCAGGGGCTTTTTAGGGAGGAGATTATCTACCCCTGAACTAAATTTAGACCCTGGGTCCACCGGTCGAAATGCACGTAGTTCTGGGGTAAAGTTCTTCTTCAGTTTCCTCCCTCTCATAGATCCGTGTGCTCACCTTCACTGTCATCATGGCGGCTGCAGAATAATAAAGATCCGCCTCTCTTCTTCGCAGCTTTAATCTTCATGACTGTTGTGACCTGTACTGTCGATACAGGCCCAGTAACACCTCCCTGATTGTTCTCTGTCTTTCATCTCAGGATCCCCTCAGAGGGAGGTCTACTTCATGGGCCTGATCGACGTTCTCACTCAGTACGACACCAAGAAGAAAGCCGCTCACGCAGCAAAAACTGTCAAACACGGGGTGAGTAGAGCGAGGCGGAGGGCTGCTGTCAGCGTAATCAGTGTGTTCCTGCACCGAGCGCACCTTTTTGATGTTAGCTTCAATATCGTGTCATGAAGACTTGGACGTGTGCAGACGATGCTGATGACCTCTCTCCTCTCTCTCTTTGCTGCAGGCCGGTGCAGAGATCTCCACGGTCCACCCCGAGCAGTACGCCAAACGATTTCGTGACTTCATCTCAAACATTTTTGCGCAATGAACACTGCTGTAAGTCGACCCAACTGAGAGCTACGTTTCTATTTTACCTATGACCAAATATATCATGCACAAAGCGGATCATTATTAAAAACGTGGTGATCTGAGGCAAGACTACTTGTAGCAATATGACGTTCTCGTACTTCTGACGCATATCTGTATTTTTAAGATTAAATAAGCATTTCTTAGCGACGTGAAGCGCTCTCACAGACGGACTCTGGAGCTGAAGGGTACCTGGAAACAAACTACTGTTGATCAGTGTTCAAAGTGTTGGACCGCTGTAGTGTGAGATCAGATCTCTCTCTGTGTCCGGTTCCCCCGGGCTCAGACTGAACTTTGAAGAGTTTGACGTTTTTAGAGGTGCGTTTGTTTGTTTTCTTGCCAAAAGTAAGATGAGAGCGACGCCGCTCTGCTGCGTCTGTTCAAGGTTCCCTTTGGAGTGTTTGACCTCAGACAAGCACAATGGAGCTGCTTCCTTTTTTCTCCAGTGGGCTCCTGCTCGGTTTGTCTTTGACGACGGACTCATCACACTACTCTTTAGAAACACACTCAGAGGTTAGAGGCCAAACTGTGCAGCAACATGCCAACAAAGAGAGCTTACAGGAAGACAGATATCAAGAAAACATTAACCCAAACACTGAAGTTGAAAAAGTCTTTCCATTTAAAATTAGTTTTAAAGCAAATATTCAACCAAAGCAAGGATTCTTAATCTGTTGTGGAAGCATGTGAAAGTGTATTAGACAGCGTGACGGGAGCGAGCGATCATTTTGACCCTGATGCTTCTTTCTATTTCCACTCTGGTTGCTTTTTTAGACATAAACAAGATTAATTCATGAAGGTTAGATGAGAAGGTCTCTGTGTGATCCCCATAGACTGTATAAATAATGGATGTAGTATCCGTGACGTCACCCGTCTGTTTCTGTAGCGCTGTTTTGAGGCCAATCGTCGGCGGCAGCCATATTGCTGCTGTCGAGCGATTATGATGTAAAGAGGCGGGCTTTGAGCCTCCTAGCCAACAGCTACAGTGTTCCTGCCTGTCAATCAAGTCAGCTGTGCCTCTCATTGGAAGACTCATCATCTCAATATCTTTGAAATTGCCATGTTAGAAAAAAATCCCCCCCCTCCTACAGTGTGTGCCGATTGGAAATGAGCTATCCAGACTACACTCATCTTTTGCACCAGGCTGTAAACATGTTTATTTCTGCTGTGAAGATCGTCTTCTTTGAATTGGTGTGTATGTGGTTTCCGGTACTTTTGGACCCAGCCTCAAGCAGATCCTCAATGAACTGCAGTTTTTAGCACTTCAGCATTGGACTCATATTTTTAGTCCTCTTGGTGATCCCTCCTCATTTCACTACAGACACCTGAAGGAAGTGGCGTCTCGCTGGAGGGAGATCGCATGAAAGGAGTGTGTAGTTTGAAAGTGTTTCTAGCTCTCAGAAGACAGAGGAGCAGTAATGATACACATATCCATGATTACAGTGTTGTGCCTTGACTTGTGTTGACACCAGGGGATGTCACGTTCTTCTATCTCTAAGATGCAAATATTAGAAGTTAGAAAATACTCCTCCATCTCACAGCTGTGGAGCAAAACGTAAGAGTGTGTTTGACAGATGCTACGTCCACTAATGCATGAAGTGCTCTAAAAAGAAAGAAGGAAAAAAGCTGAAAGTCTGACTAATACTAATTCTGTGCAATCATTTTATTCAGAGTGAATGAAATGATTGGATTGACACCTTCCTGCTCGCTGCACACTCGCTCTACACGCTTACTTTGCATAGATAGTCTTCCATCAGGCATCAAACAAACATGCAGGTAAAGCTTGTGAAAGAATCATCCTAGAACGACAGACCGGTCGTAAACAGATCGCTCAAACCTCCAGAAGAAGCTTTGCACGGCACGTTCATGTCTGCAGCTTGCAAAAGATAAAGACTGGAGTTTTTACCCGTCTCACTCTGGTTCCTGAAAGTTCAGCTTCAGAAAGTTGTAGCCAGTAAGTTTGTTTGACCTCGAGGACACACACACTGTTTCTGTTTGTAACACTAAATGTAACTTTGGGACAAACTATTAGCCTTCCTTCCTTCCAAAGCCATGAAGCTAAATCTGCCTGGTGGCATCTCAAAATCCACACAACTGATCTCAAATCTCCTATTTATACAAAATTGAAAATGTCAAATCAATAAGAAGAGCCGGGTTAGCAGAGTCCTGACTGCTGGTTGTAAACTCACATCAGTTCGGATCCCCTCGTCTTATTTTGGTAAGAAAGCAAAGAAGTGTTCCTCCAAAGTTTCAAGCACTCTCAAACAGGAAGGATGTATTAATAATAACATTAATAATAATGATAATAATAAGAGTAGAAGGTCGCGGATCTGCACTTGAAAGATGATATTTGTCCGTCACAGCTGAATATTTGGATGTTTAGAGTGCCAAACGTGTGGGATCGATGCTCTACTCTTGCAGGATTTGCACTTTGCATCCATTAATGAAACTCTAACGTGACTGAGCAGATAAATTAACCTCTGTGTGAATGAATCAAATCCTGTTTTCCTACCAAGTCTTCACTAAATAGAAACTACTGTGCAGAAGGGCTTTGTAAGTTACAGATAACTGTGTGGTATTTAAATAAAAGCATATCATATTATTTAGCCTGTAAACTGTTGCAGCAGTCGTGCATCTCTTCGCCGCTGCAGCCTGTAAAGGAGAAGAAGAAGAGGAGGAGGAGGAGGTTGGCGTTGGAGCGTTTCATTCACACACACAGCTGAGCCTGCATCAATGAAATGATCAGTCCTGTGTCTTTAAATGAAACGCTTCATGTGTGGTTATTGAAAAACGAGCCGTCCATCGTTAACGTGGAGCGGCTCCTTTTTGGACTTTAGAGTGGTGTGTGCATTCAAACGGCTAAGTGAATCATCGTGATAGGATTTAGAGTAACACATCAATAGAAGTAGAAACTACTGTCTCTGTTTTGTAGTGACCACATGCAGTGATAACCAGGGTACTGTGGGAAACACTGTTGACAATAACACTACATTGCAGTAGCTCATGAAGTTAGCCTTAACATAGTGTTCTGATGCAGCTCGACACTGGGAAGGCTGTGTAGATAATCTGACTCTGTATGAAGCCTCATCTACTCAATGATTGCACATGTTGTTGTACTTTTGCAAATCAGCTTTTGGACCAAAATATATTTTACAAAGAATTTATGAAATGTGTCCGAGTCGTTATTTGATGTTCAAGGAGAACTTTTGGTTTAGTGTTTCAGCCCATAATGCAATCACATGCACCACAGCAAAGCCACACACACCCATGATACAGGTGCACCCACAATGAAGCTCAAACACACACAAATATGCATATTCATATTTCGAAGTCTGCTGCATGTATGTAGATGTAGTACATCAATCAATCAATCTTTATTTATACAGCACCAAAACACAACAAATGTTATCCTAAGACTCTTTCCAAACAGAGCAGGTCTAGACCGTACTCTATGTTCTATCATTAACAAAGACCCAACATCAAGACAGGATCAGATCCAGTCCCATCTTACAGACAGGACTCAGTCTGATCTCATCTTAATCCACCATGAGCAGAGCACTTTGCAGCATTTAGCAAGTTACAGTGGCAAGGACAAACTTCCTTTAACAGGCAGAAACCTCCAGCAGGACCAGACTCATGTTAGACACACATCTGATGAGACCGTGTTGGAGAGAGGGATAGAGGGAGATGAAGAGAGAGAGAGAGATGATAGTGGGAAGACGGATAGTAGTAGTTGTAGCAGCTGGAGTCTGGAACGTCCACAGCAGCAGAGATCCAGAGGAACCTACGAGACAACGGAGCTCAGGGACTCCAGAAAGGTCTATGGTTAGTAACTTTAATGGGACAGGGAGAGATAAAGGGGTGAGGGGTGAGATGGGATCCCAGTGTGTCAGTTCCCCCGGCTGTCTAAGCCTATATCAGCATAACTAAGAGCTGGTCCAAGCCTGATCCAGCTCTAACTATAAGCTTTATCAAAAAGGAAAGTTTGAAGCCTACTCTTAAAAGTAGAGAGGGTGTCTGCCTGAAGGTTCTACCTCCCATACTACTTTTAGAGACTTTAGGGACGACCAGCAGGCCTACATGTTGGGAGTGTAGTGTTCTAGAGGGGTAATAGGACACTGTGAGCTCTTTAAGATACAAAGGTGTCTGAGCATTAAGAGCTTTGTAGGTCAGAAGAGGAAGAGGAGGGAGAAAGAGAAAGTTAAGCAGAGGAAGGTTCTTCCTGGTTGAAGTAAAGAGGTTTGGTGCTGCTGCTTCAGGTCAGACCACCAAACCTCTTTAAAACCAGCTGAGTGAGAGTCACAGCAACATCACGTGACTCTGCTGAGGAAGACTGCAGGAAGTTTGTCGAGGATAAAAATAAAACGTCAGACCAAATGAACCTTTTTGGACTCCATCACAAAACGTCTCTCAAGCTGAAAGATACACACACAGATAAACCAGTCCCACCTCACACACTCATACCACTCTTTGGCATTCATATCAACACAAAGACATAACTTATGTTGCATACATTTGGTATTTTAGCTGTCTGCAGCCTCAACAGGACACAATGGTATAGCAACTAGGAAAGCAGTATGTATCTGCCCCATGGATCAAAATGGCGCCATCTACTGGAGAAGTAGTAAAAACTCAACTCTCAACTCATCTTTATTTATAAAGCATCTTTCATACAGACAAGCATGCAGCCCAAAGTGCTTCACAGAATAACAGAGAGACAGAAAACAACAGAAATTGTAAAATTATAAAAGACATTATTATAAATAAAATACTTAAAAATTAAATCAACACAGTAAAATTAATAAAATAAGTAAGAGTAGAAAGAAAAGTTGAAAATATGGTAAGGTTAAAAGGATGAGATAATTACAAGAAATAAATAGATATATAAATAAGATTAAAAGCAATGATTAGAATAATAATAATGCAGTCCAGGGTTAAAAATAAATGACTCCAAATTAAAAGCCAGATTAAAAAGGTAAGTCTTCAGTTTTACTTTTAAAAACACACAGAGAGCTCTCCGCTCTGATGTCCAGAGGCAGATAATTCAGAAAAACAGAACAGCAGAAACAGCTCTCTGGCCGAGGAACATTTAAAAATTACAAACTGGCTCAAGATTTGAAGCCTTTTAGAACCAGGTGCACGATTTGATGTTGTACTGGTTCCAAAATTGAGGTTAAAATTGATAATTAGATACACAAAGTGCTGCAGGCAAAACACAGATTAGGTCTAATAATGAAAGAAATGCACCTCAACTCAACTTTACTTATATAACACCTTTCATACAGACAAGCATGCAGCCCAAAGTGCTTCACAACAGAACATAGAGACAGAAAACAACAGAAATTGGTAAAATAATAAAAGACATTATCATAAAAAATGGTAAAAAGTTAGAATAAAATCAATAAGATAAGTAAGAGTAAAAAACAAAAAGAAATCAGATAAATACAAGAAATAAATAAGATGAATAAACTTTGAGAAAACAATGATTATAATAATGCAGTATAGGGATAAAAAGAAATCACTCTAAATTAAAATAAATTAAAAGTCTTCAGTTTTACTTTTAAAAACACAGAGAGAGCTCACCGCTCTGATGTCCAGAGGCAGATAATTCATAAAAACAGAACAGCAGAAACAGCTCTCTGGCTGAGGAACATTTAAAAATTACAAACTGGCTCAAGATTTGAAGCCTATTACACATGTGCATGATTGTAATGGTTCCAAAATGTAGGTTAAAATTGATTATTAGATACACAAAGTGCTGCAGGCAAAACAAAGATCAGGTTTAATAAATGAAAGAAATGCACCTCAACTCAACTTTACTTATATAACACCTTTCATACAGACAAGCATGCAGCCCAAAGTGCTTCACAACAGAACAGAGAGAGGAAACAACAGAAATAGGTAAAATAATAAATGACATTATCATAAAAAATAGTAAAACATTTAAATAAAGTTAGTAAGTAAGAGTAAAAAACAAAAGAAATCAGTTAAAGTTGAAAAAAATCAGATAAATACAAGAAATAAATCAGATAAATAAAGGTTGTGAAAACAGTGATTGTAAGAATGCAGTCCAGGGCTAAAAATAAATCACTCTGAATTAAAAGAAATTAAAAAGTCTTAAGTTTACTTGTACGCTGAATGCAGAATGACAGGCCACAGGGATTGGGAAAGTGTCCTTAAAATCAAAGTCAAAGGGTCACACATGTTTGTGAGTCACTTCAGATACTCTGCATTTCTCCTGTTGGCACACTGATGTGTATTACTCTGTGCCACTTCCTTAGTGCCAGCGTTTAGACAGAGTTCGGTTCACTAAATTTAAACATGGACATGTTCCTTAGACAGGAAATTAAAATTGCAACATTTGAAAGCTGCTGCTGCTTCCTCCTTACTGCTAAACATAAATACAGAGACACTTCATTCATCTTGGTTGTTCCACCTTTGCATTTCCTTTTTTGCATTTCCTTTTTTGGGGCTTGATTCAAATATAATCCTAAAACAGCCACACACACACTCTCTTATACTTTCTTTACGTGCCTCATATTTGTGTTCCTGCAAACTCAAAAAAGACATGATCATGCACACTTAGCTGGTGCTGCACAGAACAGCAGTCCAGCTTCAAGATGAGGCTTTAACAAGTTTTAAAACCTCACATTTGAAAGTGACTGAGAGGATGTGAGCTCTCTCTGCTCACATCCTGCAGGGGAGGAGAGAAAACAAGAGCAGGCCAGGAAGAAGAGACATAAGAGGGGTCAGATCAGTATGTGATGACCTCCTGACCCCCCACAGAACTCGCTCTGATTAGCATGCTATCATGTTAAACTATAATGTTGATCACAGTTTACTATCAGCATGCTAGCACTGTATTTTTAAGCATCTCAACATGCTGACGCTGACTTTATACCTAAAGTAATTAGGTAAAGTCAGAGCTAGCTGATTGCTTCTTGGGGGTCATACCAGGTCAAATTTCGGTGTTGGTTTTATTACAGTTTTTATGTGTCGTCCTAAACAACATGCTGCGGGTCAGGGGCTACTTTTTGTCTCACTCTGTCCAGAAGATGTGTTTTTGCTGACCGGTTCCTTCCTGTTTCATCCGAGCGGAGGGAATTTGCTGAGTGGCTCCTACTTGTTTCACCGACGGGCTGAGGCTCTGGGATTCAGGCAGGATGAGCCGGGAGACAGAAGGAGGGCGTCGATGAAGGGGTCACTTAGCTACAAACTGCTGACCATCCAGAGATGCAGTGGGAACACGGCGTCCAGGGAGCAGATCCCCATTAGTCAGTGTGAATCATGGCCAACACAAACGTTTCTGCGTTCTCTCAGTTTGACGCTGACCTCAGTTTTGACCTCGAGCGATGACAACTGATGCGACTCACCAGAAGCCACCACGGTTTGCTCATTGGCGTCTTTATTCAAGCTAGATGTGCTCTGTCATCACCTGCACAGGCTGCAGTGTTGGAATAATGTCCTAACAAGGATGTGTGTGCGTACGTTCAGGTTAAAGAGCCCCTTTCCTCAGTAAGCCCGATGTGCCCCCAGGCTTCCCACCTTCCCGATATTCTGCCTCTCTAACCATGCCCTGCTGCACAGGGGGCTTCCTGTCATTGTTCTCTGCTATGTGTTGTCTGTTTTCACTGTCTCTGCACCATCTCTACCAGCTGTATACATACACGCAGGACTGCTCAAGGTGAACCCCAGAGGAAACACACAAACATGGAACAGATGCAAACCAAAAGTGATGATCAAACGGTCTGCTGAAGATCTTTATTTGGAAAATCCAATTTGTTTTATTACCTCTTTTTAACAGAAATACAAATAATTTGAGTTCCTATGAATGCATACGAACCACCACTATCTAGAGCACAGGTTCCCAAAGTGGGGTCGGGACCCCTTTAGGGGTTGCCAGGCACTGATAGGGGGGTCGCGAGATCCCATCCAAAAAAATCGTTCTTTCAAAGGCTTTTTTTCCCCTCTGAATATCTAAAATTGTATACTTTATCCATTAAAGTAAAAATATAAATGAAGATATCAGTTAAAATGAATGCAAATCAGAATCTGTATATCCTATCACTGCTACCGACTATACATGAAGATTACTTGCATTCTGCTCTCTACCTTTTTTAAAAAACTATGAAATAAAATTATGATATTTTGGCTTTCAGTTTCTAATGTCTGTTTTTGGATTGGCCTATTAGTGCTTGCCCACGGCTGTAAGCAATGTTTAACCAACCTAAGTAACAGCGTGGGTCCCGAGTCTCTGGCACCTTTATTTTGGGGGTCCTAGGCTGAAAAGTTTGGGAACCCCTGATCTAGAGCTGCACATATCAGAGAAATACGCAACGTGTGAATACATCAAAATAAGAAAAAACTGTTGAGACAGGCCGTATTTTTCTTTTCAAAATTCTCCAAATGTTTTCAATAGGTTACAAGTAAGATCTGCAGGCAGGCCAGTTCAGCACCTGGACTCTTCTACTACTGAGCCATGCTATCATAATATGTGCAGAATGTGGTTTGGCCTTGTCTTGCTGAAATATGTCTCACCTGAAAAAGGCAACCTCTGGATGGCAGCTCCAAACTTGTATATATTGTTCTGCATTAATGAAGCCTTCACAGATGCCATGAGCAAGCTGGGTGGTCTCTCTCCTCTTCAAAACGGAGGATGTGGCATCCATGAATTCCAAAAAGAATGTTACATTTTGATTCTTCAGACCACAGGACAGTTTTCAGCTTCACCTCAGTCCGTCTTAAACCGTCTCAAAGTCGGCAGCATTTCTGGATCCTGTTTAAATGTGGTTCCCTCTTTGCATGGTTCAGTTTGTCACTGTATTTGTGGATGCAGCAATGAACTGTTTTCACAATACAATTTCTGGAAGTGATTCTGAGCACATGCAGTGATTTCCACTACAGAGTCATGTCTGTTTTTAATGCAGTGCCGTCTGAGGGCCTGAAAGTCGCCATCCAGTATGAAAAACTGGAACATTATTCTGAAACTGTTGGACTATTTGCTCACGCAGTCTCTCACAGAGTGGTGAACCTCTTCCCATCTTTACTGCTGAGAGACTCAGCCTCTCTGGAGGGACCTTTTTATACCCTCTCATGTTACTAACCTGTTGCAGATCAGCCTCATCAGTTAGGAGATGTTCCTCCAGGTGTGTATTCTTTTAAGAAATTCACAACTTCTTCAGCGACTTTTTTGAAACTTGTTGCTGCATCCAATTTAAAATGCGCATTTATTTTTTCATAAAACAGTAAAATTTTAGTTTCAATATTTGATGTCATCTTTGCACAAAAATAATCTGATTCAGCATGGAGCTTTTGGAGCCAGCCTCTAGTGGGCATTCAAGGAATTGCAGTTTTTGGGACACTTGAAGCCAAATTCATTCTTCAGCCCAGAGATCACCTCCTATTGGTTTATTTCCTTTTTCAAATCACACAAGTGTTGTCCTTTTTAAATAAACCTTACTGAGTTTCACTTGCAATGTTTAGCTGCACAAGTCAGATTTTCTTTCACTTTTAAAATGTTATTAAAATACTTTTTTTCTAGAAGTATTTCAGGGTCAAAAAGCAACTGAGGGAACAATAGGTGGAATTCAGAGACACTGGATATGAAATAATGGTATTTGGGATTAAAACACTGAATGTTTTTGTCTGTTATTGTTTTGAATAACTTTCTTTTGAGAGTATTGAATAGAAATTCTTGGAAGCACCTTCCTTACTCAACATATCTTTCCCCAAATACAATTAACCGGCTTCCCCTTTCTCAGTGTGTCGGTACCCTCTGGATTTCTACACCACTTCCACTACACACTGAGGATGTCCTGTTAGATCTGTATGTGTGTGTCTGTGTGTGTGTGGGTGTGTGTGTGTGTGTGTGTGTGTGTGTGTTTTAATGAGAAATGGGAGGATACGAACCCCTGGCTGTTAGACTGCTCAGATAGTCCTGGACATCAGAGCTGGAAGCAGTGATCTGGTATCTACACACTTCACACAGACCACTCTCCAGAAGACAAGAAGGCCTCAAGAGGGACAAACCCTCTTCATCTACACGCCGCTCATCATCACAACAAGGTACGGGAGAGTCCCATTATGTCCTTTCAGTAGAAATTAAAACCTGAAAATCTGATTTTGTACATCAAAGTCTGATTCCAGGTTTTTGTGGGCTTTATTGAGGGTTAGAACAGTCTGATAAATTGCCTCATGTGACGTCACTCGACTCAATCAAGGCTAAGAATTTGAAAGTTGGAAATAGTCTGCAGTTGTAAAGAGAGGTGAGCTTTTAAGACCTCTAAAGTCTGTGCATGAGTCCAGCACAACAAACTCAAATCTGGCCAAGCAGAGTTGCATTGTGGGAGATGTTAGTGCAAGATTTGGACAAAGAAGAGTGTGTAGAACAGGAAGTGTCAATATTACAATCAGTGGAGTATTAAAATAATGGGCTTTACATTACAGAATCATTTTAAGGTTCAATTTTAATCCGTCCCCCCAAAGTGACACATCTCTGCTTTCTGAACTGCTTGTTGAAGGTGGTCTCAGGTCTTTCTAATAACCTGGTCTAGGCCTGCTTGATATAAACACCTCTCAAACTCATTTGGGTAACATTTCACCCAGCATGTCTCCCAACTTCCTCCTCCTCCTCCTCCTCCTCCTCCTCCTCCTCCTCCTCCTCCTCCTGCCGTTTCTTTGTTACACAACGTCTGAAAACATAATCAGATTAACCCCGGAGTAATCTGAACCCTGTCCAGATATGAAACTGTTTCCTTCTGCTTTCCACTCCAGACCATGAGCACCCTGGAGTACAACCACTCACTGTTCTCCTTAAATGGCACACCATGGTTCATATACGAGTGCACCCTCGAGCTGGACTCGAACTCCCGGCGCATCGCCCTCTTCCTGCTCTACCTCTTCGTCTTCATGGTGGGGCTGGTGGAGAACGCGCTGGTCGTCTGGGTGAACTGGCGCAGACGCCACTCAGCCAACGGGGTCCTCTTCTGCATCATCAACGTGACCCTGTCGGACCTGATGGTGATCATGATCCTGCCCTTCTTCATGATGGAGGTGACCATGGACAAGGTTTGGCTGTGGGGTCGCTTCCTCTGCAAGGTCACCAACCTCATTTACGTGGTCAACTTCTACAGCAGCTCCTTCTTCCTGGCCTTCATGACCTTGGAGCGTTACCTGTCCCTGACCAGACCAACGTTTCCGGCCTTCTTCCCCGTGGTGGGCCAGCGTCGCTGGGTGCTCTGCGGAGGCCTGTGGGCTTTCTCCTTGTTCCTGGCTCTGATGGAGAACATCCACGTGGATCTACTTGAGTGGGACGAGCCGGGTTGCTACATGTTGCCAGAGTACAGCTTCACAGAGTGGTTCGTCAGCGTGGCCTTCCTGTGTCTGATCTTCCAGTTCCTGGGTCCTGCTGCCGTCATCATCACCTGCAACGTGCTGATCGCCCGTGCGGTTCGGACAGCGCCGGATGTACAGGGTCGCCGTGACGTATGGCTGGTGCACGTGTACTCCCTGGTGTTTGTCCTGTGCTGGCTGCCGTACCACCTGGTCATGTTCCTGATGATCGTAGACGAAATGGACCCCATGCTCTACAGCTGCAACACAGTAGAGGCCCTCTACTTCTCCTTCAGCGTGGTGCAGAGCCTGTCTCTCTTCCACTGCGTCGCCAATCCCATCCTCTACAACTTCCTCAGCAAGAGCTTCCGCAGCAACCTCATCAACACAGTGGTGAGCTGTATACCCAAAGAGAACACTTCGAACCAGGTGGGAGCAGGGACCCAGCCCGGGGCTCCAAACGGAGGCGGAGGAGGAGGAGACCCAGGGAAGCAGCGCAAGTTAAGTAGCGGCAGCACCAGCCAGTCTGACGTGGGATCATAAGAGAGGGACTGAGGTTTAGCTTGGAGAGCGAGGAAGATCTGACAGAACTGACTCCAGATTTGGAGCCTCAGATTCAGACATTTAAATACTTTTTGTAACGATCACAATCTCCAGAAAGCAGCAGGTATCCCGACTCCGTCCAGACATGATCTTGCAAAGTGAATTTTCTGTTGCCATTCACCTGCTCATAAAACCAGCAGCTTTTCAAAATCCTCCATCTGCAGTCAGATTATTAAGAGCTCCATAGGTTTCACATTTTAACCGTTTCATGCATCACTTATGAAAACATGTTTTCAAATGTCACTTTTTACCTCTAAGGACATGCAATCATTGTTTTTTATTCATGTTAATAATTCTTAGCAAGTTATTCAAGTGTGCACTACAGCTTTTATGCAACAGTTCATGTCATTTTAGGTTTTAAGTGCAACAAAGTGAGAGTTTTTATCTTTTAACAAACACATTTTCAGTCCGTCACATGACAAGCATGATTGAGGAGATCAAACTACCTTGACAGTTTTTGCAGAGGCTACCAGAACAACCTGACAGCTGACATTTGGACATTATTAGGACTTCAGCTCTACCCGTACAAACACACTGAATGAAACTGACAGAATAACACTTTCATTTTACTGTTTAGTTCTAAAAAACCTTGAAAGTTCACATTCAATACAATAAATCAATGTACAGAGACAAGTTATGCCACATCAAGCATTTCCAGAAATGTTTGACGTCTAAAGTAACAGCAGAGTAATCGTCATTTCCTCCAAATGTAAAATCAAACTTTGGGATATCACTCTTTAGATGTTCCATTATGTTACAATAAATTCTCACCTGCAAGGCTCATTTGACATTGAAGGATTTGCATGATATTCCTGAGCAGCATGGCATTTGTGACTTTTGTTGGCCAGCTTGAATTTGGGAAAACTTAGGTGCACTTACATTGGTTGGCCAGTAGGTGGCAGTGTATGGTATTCGTTACGAGTGCTGCATTCATGTGCTCCAAGTTGAGAAGTTGGATTAAATTTTACCTGCCGTGTACTCAAGGTTTGATGCTAATAAATGCTAAAATATTGCTTAAATGTACGTACCTGATTTGTTATTAAGAGTTAAACATCATGGGGCGCCGTTGGCCTAGTGGTCTAGTGGTCTAGGCACGTGCCCCATGTACAGAGGCTGTAGCCCTCGTTGCAGAGGTTGTTCGATTCTGGCCTCAACCGTTTGTTGTTTGTCTTCCCCCACTCTCTACTCCCCGCATTTCCTGTCTCTCTTCAACTGTCCTGTCCATTAAAGGTGAAAATGCCCCAAAAAATATAACTTAAAAAAAAAGGAGAGTTAATCATCAAACTAATGCTAATAAATAACCTTCCTAGTGAGTTTATGTCACTCTCTGTGGATAACAATCAATGGTGAATCCATTTTACAAACTTAATTTGAGCATAAAGTTGATTTGCAATGCTTGTATCAATTCAAAGTTTCTTAACCGTAACAGAAAATAAATTTCCCACCATATTGATTACGAATATGACGTCATGTCGACAGATGGGGCGCCAAATTCTTGCCCAACTTTGTGAGTTGCTGTTCCGACTTGATCAAGCATTCACGTGCATTATCCAACTCGGTAATTCATTTTTCCGATGTGTCCGACACCACATGAACGCAGCATAACATCCCTTTAAGAGGCTGATGACCAAGCAGACCATGAAACCCTTTCTTAAAGGTACAGTACAGTGTAGAATGGGAATATTTCTGAAATATCTAGCAGTCAGATTCTGGATTTAAACCTTCCCTTACTCACCCCTGCTGTCGGTGACGTGACAGTGGCCTTCAGGGACGAGAATCTCCTGTGATGCTTGATAAGAGTGATCCTCCATTTGTCAAGTTTTTAACATCAAAGATGCCTATCAATACAACAGCCACTCTTCTTCTCTGTCTTCCAACCGGTCCATTTCTTGCGCCCACCTGCTGAATACAAAAATGCATATCTTACAAGCTTGTCTGTTCTGTGCTCCCGTAGGAACATGGCAGAGCAAGATGGCGGCCTCTGTGGAAGGGGACCCCTCCTTATATTGAAATAAAAGCTCGTTCTAAGTTAGCAAAAACAACTGGTTATAATATTAAAGCTAGGGTTGGAAGTTGCAGAAAACTAGCATGAATTTAAATGTAGCATGTCCTCAGGACTCTGTCTAACTCCTCCCCCCCTCCCCTCGGAGCTCCTCCAAAACGACGCCCCCGCTCACATGCATGAGCGCCCCTGATTCACTACCATATGATGGTGACTGATTCCAAACCGGTCCTCAGCACATGGTTTGTGTTTTGCACTACGTCAACTCATGTCTCACTCAGCGGTAAGAAAACACCAAAACATTCTCATAGTGAAAGTTAAAAACACAAACAAACATGAAATGTAGGAGGCGGGCAGAACGGCAGGACTGGGTTTGATTGGTTTCATCATTTGGCTCCTGATGGCAGGGATTGGTTGGTGTTTTCCCAGGTTTACTCCGGCTGTAGATAGCAGCTTTTTTTCCCGGTCTTTTTTAAGAACACATCATGTATTGATGCCATTGGGACATAAAGATCATTTTAACCAGTATAACAAAAAGTGTATCTAAATCTGATTACCAACCCCAGCTTTAATGTGATTATGCACTTATTAAACATACCAATGAATGTTATGTTCAATTTCAACTAAGCCGCTAAGTCCTACACACTGTACCTTTAATTAGTGGGAAACAGCATTTGAATGGGTGTTTACTGTAGAAACCTCTGCTTGATTATCACATAAACATCTCATCCTTTCCCATATTTCAGTTCTTCTGGATACTATATTTGTCTTCAAGTCACTTTTCTGTTTTTATGCTGGAGCCGTCCCAAACAAATCCCAACTACCTGGTTAAGAACCATTGTTTGATTGATACCACAGCCTTGAATATTTTAATCTCAATCTGGTTTAAGACTCATTGTGATGTTTGTTATGCAACAGATGGGCTCAACATCGCCTCCCTCTAATAATCCTCTTCCTGTTGTTTCTGTATCTGATTACAGTTTGGAGGAGAGGAGGAAATGTCTGATGTTTTTTTTCCTCCATAACTGCTGAACTCCCACAGGAACTCAAATCTTTGAGTGTTAAGAAGTTGTGCCACACAAGGACTGTGTGTAAACAAATATATGTGTGTGTGTGTGTGTGTAGTGCCAAATAAGAGGAAGTGCTTCTGTGTGAACATCTCGCAAATGTGAAAACTTTGATCAGTGTTTGATTTCATTACCAATCGTTCAGATGAATCAGTTTAATTCTTGTGTGTGTTTCTGGATGCTGCTGTTTGTGTGCATGTGCTCTTACAATGCAATAAAACTCCATCTAAAAGCATCTGTGTGCGTTTAAGCTGCAGCATCTGAGGTGACTTTTACACTTTATCAAACCGCAGAGATGAGAAACTTAAAATCACATCTGTTTATTTGGTTTAGACTCTGCTGCTCTGGCACTTAGCTATCTCCTTTTTCCACTTACTGTTAGTCTTTATTACACCTACTTCCATTTCTGTCTGTCAGGACTGTGTCACAGTTTAAATGATAAGACAGCAGAAAGAGGAAGAGGGGATGTCGGTCCACAGATGGCACAAAAGCAGGAAGAGACTGGGCTTCAAAGAGGGCAAAGGTCACAAGCCCCTGGAAGCCACCACGCAGATTTCTGCAAGTTCATCACTGACATTCTGATGATGTGGAGGATTTCACGGAGGTCAGGGGAAAACAAAAACTCACTCAGGCGGCGCTAACAGTCGTCCTCACTCAAGGCTTTTATTTTCTTTATTTTCAAAAACAAGATTGGAAAAACAAACATCCTTAGAAAAGAGGAGAACGTGTGTAAAGGCAAACACATAATAAATAGTATCACTGTCATAAATATGAGGTAAGAAAAATATTACAATTAAATGTGAATGGCACTTCAACAACATGTTTGTACACACGCTTCAACATGTGATCACAGCTCGTGTCTTTACGTCGGACGCCTTTTTCTACAACAACAAAGACGCTCTCCACGTGTCCGCCGCGCTGGGTGAAGACGTACGTTTATCAGAAAATAATCTTATGCTACAGTGAAGTGCTACTTTAATAACAGTACACGATTCAATCACTGACAAAAAGAACACTCCTGACATTATTTAGGTTATAAAGACACACACTGACTCAGAGTACATGTTAACAGTCACACAAGCTTCCCTTCTTTCACAGACACAGAACAGGACACACTGCCACCAAGTGGCTCCTTTGAAATCTCAGTCCAAAAGAGACCAGACCTGCACCCAGGTGGACTCTGTGAACAGCATCGGACAGGTCACATGATCGCTACATTCTAAAGTCTAGGTCTGACACGATTACGACGAGTCATTTTTTGGTAATCCACGGAGCTGTCGGATCATTCAAGAAGTTAAAACACGTTGAAACTCTCTGTTATCAGCTTCTCTGATGTCTGAATCTGCTGCTTCTCTTTGTTTTAGACACACTACCAGGCAAGAGTTTGGACACACCTTCTCATTCAAGGGTTATTTTAATGATTTGAAACACTGTAGATTAATACTGAAGACATCAAAACTATGAAAGAACATATGTCAGGGTTCCCACTCTTTTCCAAAGATCCCTTTCCAGGACATTTTCAGTGATGATCAAGCTGGTATGACAGTCTAAATTGAGTTCCTAATTTAGTTCCTAAATAGTCTAATATGTTCCTCTCAGTGGAAGTCTACATTGAAAGACATGCTGTCTATGGCTATCTATGAAATCATCTCTTACATGCTTAAGAATTATAGCAAATTGATTATAGAACAATGCAACCACAGATGTAAAGCACTTTAATGATGGGCAACTCTCATCTCAGCTTTCTATTTTCTTAAAAAATATATAATTAGCTAATTAAAAAAACAAAAGAGCCAGCAAACGAATCTGGAAGCTGCCTTACTGAAATAAATCAATAACAATAATAATAATAATCAGAGGAGAACTGAAGGACAAAAATGGCCTCAAATGTTTCTCAACTCAACTCAAACTCAATATATACCTGCTTTATCATGGTTTAGTCATGTTGGAATCATTTCCCAGGCGTTTTCCAGTACTGGAAACTGGTCAACTGTTTTCCAGGTTTTCCAGGTTTTCCAGGCTGCGTGGGAACCCTGATATATGGAATGATTTAACCCTTTCATGCATAGTGGTAACTACAGTGGACAGCTGTTCTAAAAACATTTTCTTGCATATAGACTGGTTTTGATGGTAAAGTTGCACATCAGTCACTCCATCATTCTATACAATGTCACCCAGTGAGCAGCCACTCTATGGCTGATTCCGAAACGGCCTGCTACATACTACTTACTAATGTAGTAGGCAGTAGGTATTGCCTACTACATACTGCGTTTGAATTTAGTATGTAGTATGACTGTTCTGTCCGATCTGTCATGCAGCATGCTGAGACAGACTTCGCTGAATTTCCGGTTTCGGAAAGCGGAAGTAAACAACGGCAAAGCCGATAAATAAAATGCTTATTTAGCATCCATTTATGATTTAAAAAGTTAGGAAGTGGTTTATATGTAATTTGATAACTTTCACAGCACCCAAAAACGGATTTCCTCCCGTCAAAAAATGAGGAAAAAGAAAAAGCAGAACGAGCGCAGTGCATTATGGGAAACAGTACGTGAGGCAGACTGGTCCGATGCATACTGAGATATTTTCCCGTATCAGTAGACATCCGGGGAGTTTTGGCATACTGCAGATTTTGCTCTTGTTCACATACTACTTACTACATACTGAATGTTGGACATATCAGTACGTACTGCTAGTATAGTAGGCGATTTCGGAAACAGCCTAAGTGCACGTTTTCTCCCTCCAATCAAAGATGGCCGACCGCCAGTCAGAAATGCAAAGTTCCGTCTGAATATCTGATCAATCCTTCTATTTTAGGGGAGCCATGCAGGTAAAAAAACATTGTAGCATCAAGTACAATCTTAGGTCATATTATTCTTAAATTTTCAAAGTATTGATTTTAGATTAGGAGGAAATTCTGTTTAATCATCTGTCCACTGAAGTGGACATCATGCATCACTGACTATACTTCAGCTCCAGTTTGTTCCATTACTGTGACTGATGCTCTTGAAAATACTTCATCATCAGTCACTCTTTTTGGCTATAAGTGAATATATTTCTGTTGTTAAAACATAATTGCAGCCATTTGTATATCTTTATGTTTTGTATTGCTCAATAGCAGAGTGTGATTGAAAGGCGTACAGGATATCGGAGTGATTACCTTCTAAGTCAAGTGAGGATGTTGCTAGTAGCAGTGAGGAAGAATGCCTGCAGTAGCAGTAGTGACAGTGAAGGCAAGGATGCTGAGGATGAGGGAGCTAAGGGGACCCCTTGCACCCTCAGCCAAGGTGCCATGAGGCTGCGTGCACCTGAAACACCGGGTACATCTGCATGAAGTGTCTTGTGGCTTTAACAAAAACGTGTTAAACAAAGCAGAATGTTTTATATTTTAGATTCTGTAAAGTAGCCCCCTTTTTCCTTCATGACAGCTTTGCACACTCTTGGTATTCTCTCAGTCTGCTTCATGAAGTGGTCTCCTGGAATGGTTTCTAATGAACATGAGCCTTGTCAAGAGTTCATTTGTAGAATGACTTGCCTTCTTAATGTGTTTGAGACCATCAGTTGTGTTGTTCAGAGGTAGGGTTAGTACGCAATGGATTGCTCTATTTGACTACTGTTGTAATCCAGATTATGGCCAAACCAGATTATTTCATAGTTTTGATGTCTTCAGTTTTAATCTACAATGTTGAAAGTAGTTAAAATAAATAAAAACCATTGAATGAGAAGGTGTGTCCAAACTTTTGACTGGTATTTAAAACATAAAGATCTTTGGAGTCTGGAATGTAGGCGGGATTAAAAGGTAAAGAGGATTCACCGTAGACTCAGGGCGCTGTGATCAGGGATCTAAGAGATTTATACTCACTTTATAAATATCATTAAGTTGTGACAATTCACAGCACAATTTCCAAGAGCTCAAGATCTTTACAAGATGCTCTTTTTCAATAATACAGCTGGGTGTCAGTAGCTCAGTCCATTGGGACTTGGCTTGGGAACTGAAGGGTCGCCGGTTCGAGTCCCAGTATGGACGAAGTTTGGCAAGTGGACTGGTGGCTGGAGAGGTGCTGGTTCACTTGCCTGGGCACTGCCGAGGTGCCCTTGAGCAAGGCACCGAACCCCCAACTGCTCTGGGTGCGCTGGTTGATGGCAGCATCCTCGCTCTGACATCTCTCCCTAAGCATGTTGACTGCATGTGTGTGTGCATGATTGTATGTATATACTGTGTGTGTGTAAAATGTCCACAAAATAGCAAAAGTGAAAAAATTGAATTTCCCCCCTGGGGATTAATAAAGTACTCTTACCTTTAAAAAATCCTCAAAATTGCATCTATACTTTTTCAAAAAGCAGCAAATTCTGTCATCAAAGACGGTGAAACCAGCGAGTGTGTGACAAACTGAGCGCCTGATTCTCTTACAATCAAATAACCGACTCTTCGTTGTTGCTCCTGAATACAAAAATCTTTAGTTTCAGCCCTGCTCTGTTGTGTTCAGAACAGTTCGTGGTCCACGACAACCTGTAAAAAGAAAGCGTCTGACGGGAGGAGAAAGGCTACATGAGGGACCGGAGAGCCGATCAGGCGTCCACGGTGTGCAGCGGCTCCTTGGAGTGATCGTTGTACATGAAGGTCTGCTCGATGTTGAAGTCCGGGGGCAGGTGGTCTTTGTGGAGCTCCATGTGTGACGACACCAGCTTCAGAGTGGAGAAGAACAGGCCGCAGACGGTGCAGCGGTACATGAGGGCGCCGGCGTGCGTCTTCAGGTGGCAGATCATGGTGGAGCGGCCTCTGAAGAACCGCAGACACACTTTGCACTGGTACGGTTTCTCCCCGGTGTGGATCCGGAGGTGATAGGTGAACTCTCCTGAATGAGCGAAGCGTTTGCCGCAGTATCGACAGCGGTACCATTTACTCCTGACACCAGCTGCTACAAGACCCCCGTCCTGGCCTGAGCCCCCGTTGGTCAGGACACCCGAGGACCCCAGGCCGTGCACAGAACCTTGAAAAAAGCCCATCCCCAACCCTAAACCCAAGTTACTCATCTTTACGAGGCCGCCGACCTCCCGAGGAGAGGAGGAGGAGCAGGAAGACGGGGGACCCTCCAGAGACGGGTCAGCTTTTCGTTTCCCATGCCAGCCGTGACTCCCTCCCCCCCCTCCTCCTCCGCTCCCCAGGGAGTCGCTGGTGTGCAGGCTGAGGTGATACTGAAAGGCAGAGGCGGAGCGAAAAGTCTGTTGGCACAGGAAGCAGTGCAGCTCCTCCGCGCCCGCCGCGCCATCTGCTCCGGCTCTGAACGCCCTCAGCGCTGACCGCTCCCTCTCCTTCGCCGATGCCTCCTCTGCGTGTACGCTCATGTGTCTGTCCAGCAGGGGGCGCTCTACGAAACAGCGGGCGCAGTGCGGGCAGGTGAAGACGGGCAGGGAGAGGTGTGTGAGGGCGTGCCACAGCAGGGAGCAGAGGGAGAGCTGAGGGAGGTGACACACGGCACAGCTCAGGCTCTGAGGACACACGTGGCTCAGCAGGTGGTCTCTGAGGGTCTGAAGGGCGAAAAACAGAAACAGGAACAAACATGAAGGAGAGAAACTTTAGAGAGGAAAACTTTGAATTACTGTTATTCATTTAAATTCTGGATCCTTCTTAAAGACCATGTGGATGTGTAGCTGTTAGGGATGTCAATTTGAAGTATTCTCCATGATCAATTTTGGGAAATGTTAACGATCAATTATCAATTAATCAATAAAAAAAACATTCAGTTTTCTTAAGTCAAAACGAAGGCCAAATACGTTATTTTTCCCCTAAGTTATATTTTCCACAGTAACATAATGCATGAAATGGAGCGACGCCTGCGAGCTAGTTCAGGCAGACAACTCGAGCTGCAATGCTATACACATGTCACATGTCCCACTCTCATAACCATCATCCAATCATGCCCTCTGCCTCTCAAATTAGCGGTCTATTTAAACCGGTAAAATCTCCCATCTCTCCCTCTGCCTGTCAACGCCTCTGCTGCCCTACATTCCTATTGCTGAATTTTCTTTCATCCCCACCGCCACCCCAGCATCCACCTGCAGGCTCCGGGGGTGTTCAGTATGTTTTGCTCATCACTCCTCAAAGTCTGCATGTGAACTTATCTGCAGGGAGTGATGAGGCCGGAGCCTGGGCGCCAAACTTGAATATGTATTTGCTGCTACAATAAACAATTCAAACGTGAGTTGTCTGACTGAACTGATGCTATTGAACGATCAGGCTCATAGAAATATTCTCTGCAGACATAGTCTTATAAAGTGAAAGCTCATAATACTAACAGAAAAGTACCTCAGACTCACAGTGTCCAGTTTTCTGTGTACTCGATCTTATTTAGAAAAATGAGCATGTGTATTCGGTCAGTTTTCAGCTGGGAGCGCAACCGGGTCATAATCAACAGCTGCAGAAAAGCTCAGACGGCTCTGATGTTGCTGCTCTGCAAACACAGCGTACTAGCAATTCCCACCAGTCTGTTGGCTTTGTATCCAAAGGTGAAATGTCCTGTTTTAAAGTTGCCAACATTGGTGTTCATGTCGTTGTTGGCAGCAGTCTAGCAGATCCTCTTTAAAAAGCGCTCATGGAGACCTGACGCTCAGCTGCAGCCGCCAGCTGAGCATCTCCGCTGTGAGCAACACCTTCAGTCAGCTGATTCACATCCAAACATGCTTTAAACTTAAAACACCTCCCTGATAGCTGAACCAAATATGAGACCACATGATGTTTGATCCATGGAAAATTGAGTAATTTCTTAACGATCAATTAAATGATACTTGATTTGTTGTTTTCCTTAGTAGCTATCGTTTTGTGGAACCTGTTACAGTAACGACTGATACACCGTCTTATCAATATGTATGGGAGTTTTTGTTTTTACTCTTTAATATGATTTATTATCATTTAATAATTGAGTATCTTTATTTTTCAATGTGAAGCACTTTAGAGCTCAGTTTGAAACTTCTTTAAAGTTACAGTTCAAATTGTTTTTCAGTCAGAATCTGATTTTTAGAGTTAAAGTTATATATATGTTTTTTGGGGCTCATTTTTTGCCTTTATTTGATAGGACAGCTGAAGAGAGACAGGAAATGTGGGGAGTAGAGAGCGGGGGGAAGACATGCAGGAAATGGTCGACCAGCCGGGAGTCGAACCAGCGACCTCTGCGACGAGGACTGTGGCCTCTATACGTGGGGCACTTAGACCGCTAGGCCACCAGCGCCCCAGAAACTAACTTTTAAAAGTGACCTGAAGTTCTGATTCTGAAATGTTTTCACCTCAAGTATGAACTCACCTTGAAGTCCTTGCTGAGGGATTTGTTGCACTCTGCACACTGCAGCTCAGCGCTCAGGCTCTGTCCGCTGTTCGTTAGCGCCCCCTGTGGGATGGTGTAGCTGGAGGCCGTCTGTCTGTGGTGCCGCAGCAGTTTGTTCTGACTGCAGAACGGAAGGTGACACATGTCGCAGGTGAAGAGCTGAACGCCGACGTGCAGGAGACAGTGTGTGACGGCGGCAGAGCGGTCAGAGAACGAGGCCCCACACACTCTGCAGAGCCCCTGCTCGGTGGTGTGTGTCTCCGCGTGTCTCCTGATGACAGCCGGGTCTGCTGGGAGAGGCGCAGAGCAGGCTTTACACGAGAGCAGGTGTTCTGTCACCTGGAGGATTAAAGAGCGTTAGTTCAACTCTGTGGACTCACATTTAATCATTTCACTGACATCTATAAGCTTTACCTGGCTGCTGGAGTTTCCTCCTCCCCCGTTCTCCAAACAAACAAGGTCATCTTCATCCTCCTCCTCCTCCCCCTCCTCCATGAAGTTCTCATCGTCGCTCAGCTCAATGATCTCAGCCGCCAGGTGCCTCCACTGCTCCTCCTCTTCAGTCCCCTCTATTGCTCCGTTCCCCGACAGAGCCTCCCTCTCCTCCTCGTTCTCTCCGTCCTCCGCCTCCCCAAACATCATCCTGCCATCCCTCTGGACCTCCATCGCTCCTCCCTCCACCTGCAGGCTGCCTAAAGGCTCTCCTGAGGAGGAGGTCGGGTCACAGGCCTCGAAGGAGCAGGAGTCAGAAGCAGCAGCGTCGCTCCTCTGAGGCAGAGAGCTTCCTGCGCTCTCTGAAACCATCCGTCTGTCTCTCTCAGCTTCCTCACAGCTGCCTCCTGCCTCCTCTTCCTCAAGGCCCTGCTCTATCTTCAGCTGGAGCACAGGCCCCTGACCCATCACTCCATCACCCTGACCCCTGGTTAGAAGGTTGTTTCCTGCTGGTAACTGATGATCTGCTGCCACCTGACCATAGCTGATGTGAGACTGGACGTCCTCTGCCTTCAGGTCCCGAGGCAGAACCACCGTTTGAGCCTCAATGCAGGACCTTGCTGTCCTGGTGGCTTGAAAGAGAAGTGAGGCAGCGTCAGCAGGGGTCGGGGCCGCAGAGGGACCAGCCGATGAGGACAGAGACGAGCAGGAGGCAGCAGAGGAACACACAGAAGGTGCAGAGAGAGACGCTGAACCAACAACAGCCACCGTGGACACGGCAGCTGGGACCATGCCGGAGTCCAGGGTCAGATCTCCAGCACCTCCAGCCTTACAGTTAGCAGACACAGAAGCCTGCAGGTCAGGGAACGTAGCATGACAGGCTCTAACCAGTTCATCGACACCGAGCCTCTCAGCCAGCTCGTACAGAACCCCCACATCGATGAGATCAGTCAGGATCTCCCCCGTGTACACGAACGTCAGCACCTTCTCAAAGTTGGCGGGAGAGATGAACTCCAGAGAGAAGGCAGCGGAGGACGAGGACGGGGCTCGGGCGAACAGGTTGCGGAAGTACGTCCCGGCACAGGCGAGCACCGCGCGGTGTGCCGGGAACGTGCGGTTACCGACCTGCAGGAGGACATCACAGTACTGACGGGACTGTCTGCAGCGGTTGAGCTCAGCGAGAAGGCTGGCAGCGTGGCCGGGACCCTGCAGCCGGATCCTCATCCCTGCTGCTCCAAGGTGTTACGGTCCAACTGCAGGAACAGAACAGAGAGAGCATTTTAGGAGAGGGATGTGTCACAATTACAGAGTTACATTTTAATTCAGCAGACATGTTGTCTAGCGTAGTGTACACAAGTAAGGGTGTTGAAGAATGAGTGAAAAAAACAGCTGTATAAGTCTGCGTTTGTTGTGTCCCCGTCCCAATCCTCGCCCTCTCTCTGTCTCTCTGCTGTCTCTCTCCAAACTCTCCACTCTAGTGCAGCCGGCTGAGCTCACCTGTTTCAGGTCTGTAATCATCAAGGCCACAGAACAGCAGGGGACAGAGGACAACCTGGGCCAGTGGGTCATTCATGAATGAGTGTGTTGGATCAATGCTGAGAGCTGTGTTTTGGTCTCTGGAGGCAGTTCTGTTCTGAGGTTTGTCTAAGAGGTGTTGCCGTACCTGTATGTCACGTGTCTGTCCTGGTTCAGAGCAAGTGTCACTCACGACCACATCTTCAGCTCTTGTCTGAGCTTATTGAAATGAAGGATTTGTGTTACTCTACATTGTTCTCTGCACAAACTTCATCACGGTCAACCTGAGAAAGCACGTCCAGATGTGTATCTAAACATTTGGGCTACAAACATTAAGGACTCGTCCCACCCCGGTCACCACATAATCAACCTGTCGCCCTCAGGACGGCGCTACAGGTCTCACAAAACCAGGACCAATAGACTCAGAGACTGCTTTTCCCCTAGAGCCATCAACGCTCTGAACACTCACCATAAAACACACTGACGACACTCTTCCTTCCGTGCAATAAAATCTATGTGCAATATTCAGCATGGGGGTGGAAACCTCATGCTTTGGGGCTGTTTTTCTGCAAAGGGGACAGGACGACTGATCCGTGTTAAGGGAAGAATGAACGGGGGACATGTATCGTGAGATTTTAAGCCAAAACCTCCTTCCATCAGTGAGAGCATTGAAGGTGGAACGTGGCTGGGTCCTCCAGCATGACAATGATCCCAAACACACCGCTCGGGCAACGAAGGAGTGGCTCCGTAAAAAGCATTTCAAAGTCCTGGAGTGGCCGAGCCAGTCTCCAGACCTCAACCCCATAGAACATTTGTGGAGGGAGTTGAAAGTCTGTGTTGCCCAGCGACAGCCCCAAAACATCCCTGCTCTAGAGGAGATCTACATGAGGAATGGGCCAAAATACCAGCTACAGTGTGCAAACCTGGTGAAGACTTACAGGAAACGTTTGACCTCTGTCATTGCCAATAAAGGTTGTTACAAAGTATTGAGTTGAACTTTTGTTATTGACCAAATACTTCTTTTTCAACCAGAATTTACAAATAAATTCTTTAAAAATCCTACAATGTGATTTCCTGGATATTGTTTTTCTCATTTTGTCTCTCATAGTTGAAGTGTACCTCTGATGAAGATTACAGACCTCTCTCATCTTTCTAAGTGGGAGAACTTGCAAAATCAGTGGCTGACTAAATACTTTTTAGCCCCACTGTATGTTGCTCCTGATTTCATTGTTTGCAAGTCACGCAATGACAATAAAGGCATTCTATTCTATTCTATAAACATTTGTTTTATTCCAGTTTAACATTTTAAACTAAGGTCACTAGTTGCTCTGTTATTTTGGAGCAGGAGATCTGCAGCATGTGAGTTTAAAAACATGTAAATAATGATTAATAAACCCACACATGTGTAGATCATACAACTATACATGAGATTACACACTTTAGACTGAAGTGTGAATGTTATAACATATATAAAAGTCTGTTATTAATGATTTATCAAACGTCAGATATTTAAAGAAGCACATTTTTAACAAGATGTGAAAATAATAAAAAGGTAAACAAAGAGAAACTGCTCATGTTTCAGATTTCATTAAGATCTCTCTTTATAATAAACACTTCTTTTAATGTTGTAGCGTCGAGGTGACTCAAACTTCGGACAGTTTACTCTCCTATAACCACACACAGACACAGAACAGATGTTCCTCCATCCTGATCTGTGGTATTCCTCATGTTTGTGTCTGTCTGAGTTTCCTCTGTCTCAATTTCACCCCAGCCCTCAGACACGCAGCTAACGGACGGACAGTCTCTCTACATTTAGACACATTTAAAGATGAATTCATTAAAACATCTCCTCCATCAGAGTCTCTGAGTTTATCTTCATGTCTTACCCATCAGAAGATCTTTGAAGGACACTTCTAATCTCCTCTTCCTTGTGTTTTCAGTTGGACTTCTCAGTGTCCGTCCACGGATAATAAATGTTATAATTACAACCTCTCTGATGGTCCGTCGCTTTTTGATGACGTATGTCAACAAGACAGCGCCGGAGATCGCCCCCTGCAGGCTGAGTGAGGTACTGCAGGGGGATGAGCTCAGGTCTAACCTTACTAACACTAACTGTACAGTCTATGGGTCTAACACTGGATCTGATCTAAAGACAGTCATGGTGAAAATATATTTATTTATGGAATAAGTCTTACATTTGTATTCCTATAAACACAGTGTATATGCAACATGTTTTTAAGCTTTGTATTTTTATGAAGTGTTTGGACTAATGGTTTCCACTCTACTGTGTTGTTTGATTTTATCAAAATGAGTCAGTCTGCTCAATAGAAACACTAATTCAATTCTTCATTAGCATCTACAGGATCCTGTCTGTACAGTTCATCTTTAAACACATTTTTAACTTCCCATGTTTAAAATATAAATATGTTTTGAGTTCACCACGTTGATCTCATTCTATTCCAGGTATTATGATATCAAGTTAAAATGAGCCGATGTTTCTGTAGTGGACCAGAATATGTATCTTATCCTAACCCTAAAGGCTGATTTATACTTCTGCGTCGAACTGACGGCGTAGCCTACACCGTAGGTCTGCGTAGCTCCCGTACCTACGCAGAGGCCTACGCACGTAGCTGACGTGCACCTCCTCCAAAAAGGAAGTAGGAGACCGGCTATCAGAGAGACCGCACTGCCCTCAGGCGTTTCGGCGGAGAATTGCTGCGCGACACGGACACATCGACGCAGAAGTATGTGGGGCTCATGTCCGCGTCAGCCCCTGCTGCGTAGGGGAGACGCAGAAATATAAATCAGCCTTAACTCTGACCAGAACCCTAAACCTAACCTGAACCTTAACCACAACCCGATCCCTAACCGGAACCCGCCAAAGAACCAGAACCAGAACCCCCGAACTCAACCCAGAACCAGAACCAGAACCGGAACCCCAACCTCCAAACCAGACCCAGAACCCAAAACCCACCCAGAACCGGAACCGGAACCGGACCTTGAACAAGAAGAAGAATCGGAACCAGAACCCGAACACGACCCAGCACCACAACCAGAACCCGAAACCGAACCAGAACCCGAAACCAGACTCAGAACCCGAAACCGACCCAGAACCGGAACCAGAACCGGAACCCCCACCAGAATCGTATCCGGGACCCGAACCGGAACCGGAACCGGAACCCGAAACCCGAACCAGAACCAGAACCCGAACCAGAACCGGAATCAGAACCCGAACCAGAACCCGAACCAGAACCGGAACTAGAACCGGAACTCCAACCTCCAAACCAGACCCAGATCCTGAACCCCACCCAGAATCGGACCCGGAACCGGTACCCGAACCGGAACCTGAACCCGAAACCCCCAACCCGAACCGGAACCAGAACCGGAACCCAAGCCCCCAAACCAAACCCAGAACCAAAAACCCACCCAGAACCAGAACCGGAACCGGAAGTTGAAACCGGAACCGGAACCGGAAACCCCTAACCAGAACCAGAACCAGAACCTGAACCGGAACCAGAACCTGAGACCCTAACCCTGAACATAAACCCTAACCCGAACCCGAAACCGGACCCCTTACCCGATACCCGAACCCGAATTTGAACCAGAACCCGACCAAGAACCCTAATCCTAACCTTAATGCTAGCCCCAACCCCCAAACCCAGCCAAGAACCCTAATCCTAACCTAAACCCTAACCCTAACCCTAACCCCAACCCTAACCCTAATCCTAACCCTAACCCCAACCCTAACTCTAACCCTTACCCTAACCCCAACCCTAACCCTAACCCTAACCCCAACCCTAACCCCAACCCTAACCCTAATCCTAACCCTAACCCTAACCCCAACCCTAACCCTAACCCTAACCCCAACCCTAACCCTAACCCCAACCCTAACCCTAACCCAAACCCTAACCCTAACCCTAATTCTAACCCCAACCCTAACCCTAACCCTAACCCCAACCCTAACCCTAACCCCAACCCTAACCCTAATCCTAATCGTAACCCTAACCCCAACCCTAACCCTAACCCCAACCCTAACCCTAACCCCAACCCTAACCCTAACCCCAACCCTAACCCTAACCCTAATCCTAACCCTAACCCCAATCCTAACTCTAACCCTAACCCTAACTCTAACCCTAACCCTAACCCTAACCCCAACCCTAACCCTAATCCTAACCCTAACCCTAACCCCAACCCTAACCCTAACCCCAACCCTAACCCTAACCCCAACCCTAACCCCAACCCTAACCCTAACCCCAACCCTAACCCTAACCCCAACCCTAACCCTAACCCCAACCCTAACCCTAACCCCAACCCTAACCCTAACCCTAACCCCAACCCTAACCCTAACCCTAACCCTAACCCTAACTCCAATCCTAACCCTAATCCTAACCCTAACCCTAACCCTAATTCTAACCCCAACCCTAACCCTAACCCTAACCCCAACCCTAACCCTAACCCTAACTCTAACCCTAACCCTAACCCTAACTCTAACCCTAACCCTAATCCTAATCCTAACCCTAACTCTAACTTTAACCCTAACCCTAACTCTAACCCTAACCCTAACCCTAACTCTAACCCTAACCCTAATCCTAACTCTAACCCTAACTCTAACTTTAACCCTAACCCTAACTCTAACTTTAACCCTAACCCTAACTCTAACCCTAACCCTAACCCTAACTCTAACCCTAACCCTAATCCTAACCCTAACCCTAACTCCAATCCTAACCCTAATCCTAACCCTAACCCTAACTCCAATCCTAACCCTAATCCTAACCCTAACCCTAACTCTAACTTTAACCCTAACCCTAACTCTAACCCTAACCCTAACCCTAACCCTAACCCTAACTCTAACCCTAACCCTAACTCTAACCCTAACCCTAACCCTAACCCTAACTCTAACCCTAACCCTAACCCTAACCCTAACTCTAACCCTAACCCTAACCCTAACTCTAACTCTAACCCTAACTCTAACCCTAACCCTAACCCTAACCCTAACCCCAACCCTAACCCTAACCACAACCCTAACCCTAACCCTAACCCCAACCCTAACCCTAACCCTAACCCCAACCCTAACCCTAACCCCAACCCTAACCCTAATTCTAACCCCAACCCTAACCCTAATTCTGACCCCAACCCCAACCCTAACCCTAACCCTAACCCCAACCCTAACCCTAACCCCAACCCTAACCCTAACCCCAACCCTAACTCTAACCCTAACCCTAACCCCAACCCTAACCCTTACCCTAACCCCAACCCTAACCCTAACCTCAACCCTAACCCTAACCCCAACCCTAACCCTAATCCTAACCCCAACCCTAACCCTAACCCCAACCCTAACCCTAACTCTAACCCCAACCCTAACCCTAACCCTAACCCTAACCCTAATCCCAACCCTAACCCCAAACCTAACCCTAACCCTAACCCTAACCCCAACCCTAACCCTAACCCCAACCCTAACCCTAACCCTAACCCCAACCCTAACCCTAACCCTAACCCCAACCCTAACCCTAACCCTAACCCCAACCCTAACCCTAACCCCAACCCTAACCCTAACCCTAACCCCAACCCTAACCCTAACCCTAACCCCAACCCTAACCCTAACCCTAACCCCAACCCCAACCCTAATTCTAACCCCAACCCCAACCCTAACCCTAACCCCAACCCTGTCACCCCAACCCTAACCCTAACCCTAACCCCAACCCTAACCCTAACCCCAACCCCAACCCTAACCCTAACCCCAACCCTAACCCTAACCCCAACCCTAACCCTAACCCTAACCCCAACCCTAATTCTAACCCCAACCCCAACCCTAACCCTAACCCCAACCCTAATTCTAACCCCAACCCTAACCCTAACCCCAACCCTAACCCTAACCCCAACCCTAACCCCAACCCTAACCCTAACCCCAACCCTAACCCCAACCCAAACCCCAACCCTAACCCTAATTCTAACCCTAACCCTAACTCTAACCCTAACCCTAACCCCAACCCTAACCCTAATTCTAACCCCAACCCTAACCCTAATTCTAACCCCAACCCTAACCCTGACCCTAACCCTAACTGAGATAGATGAGATCAGACTGAGTCCTGTTTGTAAGATGGGACTTTATCTTATCCTGTCTTGATGTTGGGTCTTTGTTAATAACCCTAACCCCAACCCTAACCCTAACCCTAACCCCAACCCTAACCCTAACCCTAACCCCAACCCCAACCCTAATTCTAACCCCAACCCCAACCCTAACCCTAACCCCAACCCTAATTCTAACCCCAACCCTAACCCCAACCCTAACCCTAACCCTAACCCCAACCCTAACCCTAACCCCAACCCCAACCCTAACCCTAACCCCAACCCTAACCCTAACCCCAACCCTAACCCTAACCCTAACCCCAACCCTAATTCTAACCCCAACCCCAACCCTAACCCTAACCCCAACCCTAATTCTAACCCCAACCCTAACCCTAACCCCAACCCTAACCCTAACCCCAACCCTAACCCCAACCCTAACCCTAACCCCAACCCTAACCCCAACCCAAACCCCAACCCTAACCCTAATTCTAACCCTAACCCTAACTCTAACCCTAACCCTAACCCCAACCCTAACCCTAATTCTAACCCCAACCCTAACCCTAATTCTAACCCCAACCCTAACCCTGACCCTAACCCTAACTGAGATAGATGAGATCAGACTGAGTCCTGTTTGTAAGATGGGACTTTATCTTATCCTGTCTTGATGTTGGGTCTTTGTTAATAATAGAACATGGAGTACGGTCTAGACCTGCTCTGTTTGGAAAGAGTCTAAGGATAACGTTTGTTGGGATTTGGTTCTATATAAAGAAAGATTTATTGATAATGATCTAACCTGATGATTCAACAAAATAAAAGTGTGTTTTATCATTGAGGAAACCATGTCCTGTGTTTTATATGTTAAGCCTGATCCACTTGTAGAGTTCTGCTGCCATGGCTAACATGACGGCAGCTTATACCAGAGAGAGAGAGAGGAGACACAGACAAATCAAAACACTTCAAATCATCGTCATAATGCTAATTAAAAAAAGTTTATTTGTTCCAGTAACTATGTCTTTTAGCTCATGAAGGACTCACACGACCCACAAAGTGTCAGAAGTAACGATGGCACCTTCACCTCTTCACACTTGACTGTAAACTCATGTGAAAGACCTACACAACAGTAAAATGAGTAACTTGATGCAGTCGTCCGGCCATCTCAAAGAAACCTTTCAACAACCCGCTTCATGTTTCCGCACGTCAAAGCATTTGTTTTCTGTTTTATGACAAAAGAGAATAAGAAATCATGAGACAATGAAAAAAACAAACTTGACATATTTTCAAAACTACCAGTAGAAATCATTTACAAAACTTGAGTCTTTGATGTTTCCGTCGTGTCGTAGTTACAGTTGAACACTAAGTATGTAGTATAGTTACATTTACATCATATTAAAATGTCATATCTTTGACCTGTGAGAGTAACACTGACATGTTTCATGTTTTAAACCATTCATTTTTCTAATCCAAGCAGAATTATCTCAGCTGACTCTTCAATGGAAAACAGTTTCTATCGGCTGAACTGACCTTGATACTGCTGCGACAGGCACACACAAGAAACAACATGACATACTGAAGGTTTTATTTGTAAAGCCCAAGAAAAGAATTGCTGTTTTTGGTCCAGTCACAACTAATTGGAATAAAAGCAGCACCCTCTGGAGGTCTTTATTACATAATATCTGACACAGTTGCACTAAAACTTGTTGCTTTTTGTCGTCGTCGTCGTCGTCGTAGCTGGATTATTGCACTTCATCTGGAGGAAGTGAAACTGCAGCAGGTCGAGTGTCTGCTCTACTATTACAGGAGACAGCTACAGAGTTCTACTTGAGTCATTTTAAAATGAGGTCAACAACAACACAGTATTTCAGCAATATGTCTGTCATCAACAAATTCAGTGAATATTGCTTTTAAAGTTGTTTGATATGTTGCTCAGTCTTAGAAACTTTTTTTTAAATCCACATTTCTACAATATAGTCCTGTCTCCTTTCTTTGAGTCGGCTTTATCTGCGTTGTAAAATTTTAATGCACATCCTCCAGGCGTCACCGGTTTTCTGCGGCATCTTCGCTACCGCTTCCTGGAGCTGGTTCTGCCCAGGCTGGCGGTGCTGGAGCGGCGGGAGAGGACGGGCGTGGCGGTGGGTGGGGACGACGTGTCGTTGGGACAGCCGTGTTGGAGCAGAATATCAATGCAGCCTTTGCTTCCTGTTTGTCTGGCCATCTTCAGAGCGGTCTGCCCCTGGTCATCCTTCGCTTTCACATCAATACCGTACTGTAGAGGCAGAGAGAGCACACTTAGATTAGTTTATCAGAGGAGTTTGGTGCCCCAGCATCGACCTAATCTCTTCTCACAGGTTTCTCTCACATGCAGCAACTAAAGGAGTGATGTCATTGTGTTTTAAACCCCACAGCCGGAGCCTGCAGGTCGATGCTGTGAAGATGTTGAGCTGAGAGAATGAGCTCACTGCAGGTGCAGGGAAGAGGGAGGCATGGGAGATTCTGCAGCTTTAATAGACCATGAAATTGGGAGGGTAGGTTTGTCAGGTCGGTGTGGAATGATGCATGTCACGTGTGAGATGAACTGGCACACACTGTTGCATCATTTGTTTCTCAAAAAGCACACTTGAAGTCTTTGGTCATTTCACTTCTACAACGCCAGGTACTTTTTGAATCACAGGAGCAAAACTGAGGAACTAAACCAAGAAACTAGTGTTGCATTCTTACTAAAAGCAGCACTCTAAGATTCCAAATATGGGACAGGCGGGGGTTAAAAAAGAGGAAGAACAGAACAAATTTGTCTCTAATGAAACACAGAAGTGAAAAAAGAACCCTAAAAACTCTACAAGTGAATATCAATAGTGTGTTTTGTGGTTTTTGAAATCCCTGTAGCTCATCAGATTGATAACTTTCCTTTTTTGATAAAGCTTATAGTTAGAGCTGGCTCAGGCTTGGACCAGCTCTTAGTTATGCTGCAATAGGCTTAGACTGACACACTGGGGTCCTATCTCACCCCCTTCCCCCTAACCCCATCATCACTTATTTTAACTCTCCCTGTCCCATTAAAGTTACAAACCATAGACCTTTCTGGAGTCCCTGAGCTCCCTTGTCTTGTAGGTTCCTCTGATCCTGCTGCTGTGGACGTGCCAGACTCCAGCTGATACGGACGTGTTGGACTCCAGCGGAAACAGCTACTACTACTCGTCTCATCACTATCACCACTCCCTCTCTCTCTTATTCTCCTCTATCCCTCTTTCCAGACACAACTCGGTCTCAGCAGATGTGTGTCTAACATGAGTCTGGTTCTTCTCGAGGTTTCTGCCTGTTAAAGGAAGTTCATCCTCGCTGCTGTTACTTGCTAAATGCTGCGAGGTGCAATGCTCATGGTGGATTAAGGTGCTGTAAGACTGAGTCTTATCCTGTCTTGGTGTTGGGTCTCATAGAGTGGTCTAGACCTGCTCTGTTTGTGAAAGCATCTTGAGATAACGTTTGTTGTGATTTGGCGCTATACAAATAAAGATTGACTGATGATTGATTGATTACTAAATATTAACTTTTATTCCTATCATGATTTTTTTGCTTCCGTTTCCTCGTGTTACATGAAGAGCTACTTAATACCACAGAGCATGGACTACAAGGGAGCAGAGAGTAGGACATAGTAAAGTGAAACTCACCCAGATGAGCAGCTGGGTCATGACTGCGTCTCCCAGCTGACACGCAGCGTGCAGGGCGGTGCGAGGCGACGGACTCGACCCGGTGGATTGAGCGTTGATCTGATCCTTGGTGCTGTGGGCTAGAAGCAGCAGCAGTCTGGGCAGGTCTCTCTCTGTCACCGCAGACAGGATCCACAACGGCATGCCGTCCTCTGACTGCTGCGACCCCGAGGCCGGCTGAAGAGCCGACACAAACGCCCGCAGCTCGTACTTTGCACGTATCCAGGATTCCCTCTCCTCACTTTGAAGACAGACACAGAGAGGAGATCAAGAGGGGGAATGGTGTGATGATTGCAACATGTTTGTGGCTTTTTAGTTGGTTTCTTTTGTGGAGTTTCTCTCCTTCTCTCAGAGATTGGGCGGCTCCTCCCACACCTGTACCTTCACACCTTCACACCTGCACCTGATCTCTGCAATCACCACCTGCACTTAAGCTCTGCCAGGAGGCTTCTCCAGTGCCAGATTATTCCTGCATCTGAAGTGGTATCTTGGCCTGTTCTCTTATGAATTTGCTAGTTTGCTATGGAGTGTTCCAGCTTTGTGCTTTGTGCTCCTCTTCATCATCTACATGCTCCCCCTTGGTCACATCATACGCCGCCATGGCCTCCATTTCCACTGTTATGCCGACGACATTCAGCTTAAAATTTCAACCACATCCATCACCGCTGCTTCCCAAACCACCCTCACAAACTGCCTCACTGAAATAAACTCCTGGATGCAAACAAACTTTCTCAAACTCAATGGTAATAAATCAGAAATTCTTATCATAGGCCCAAAATCCCTCACTTCCACCTGCCCAGACTTCTCACTCACTATTGATGATTCCACTGTTTCAGCATCCACCCACATCCGTAACCTTGGTATCATTTTTGATCAGTCACTCAACTTTCAACAACACATGAACAATATTTCAAAACTCTTTCTTCCACCTCAAAAACATCGCCCGTCTCCGCCCCTCCCTTTCCTTCACTGCAGCTGAAACTCTCATCCACGCCTTCATCACCTCAAGACTCCATTATTGCAACAGCATCCTCTACGGTTCACCCAACACCCTCCTCAACAAATTACAATACATACAAAACTCAGCTGCACGCCTCCTCACTCACTCCTGCTCCAGAGACCACATCACCCCAGTCCTCCAGAACCTCCATTGGCTTCCCATCACCTCAAGAATACAGTACAAGATCCTACTCATCACCTACAAAGCCCTCCACAATCTAGCTCCCTCCTACCTCACCGACCTTCTGCAGCCATATAATCCCTCCCGCAACCTCCGCTCCACCAACGCCAACCTCCTCACCCCTCTCACCAAACCCAAGCACCGAACCTGGGGGGACAGGGCCTTCTCTGTTGCTGCCCCCACCCTCTGGAACTCTCTCCCCCAACACCTCAGATTCTCTCCCTCACTCACCAAATTCAAATCCGGACTCAAAACACACCTTTTTACAAAGGCTTTTAAACTATAACTTGTTTTTTTTGCACTGTTTTCCTTTGCTTTTCTATTGTATAATTTTATTTTCCTGTAAAGCGCTTGGAGAATCTTTTAAAGCGCTTTTATAAATAAAATGTATTATTATTATTATCATTATTTTACCTGTGACTAACCCTGCGGTCTCTGTTTCCCCAGTGCCTCCACGAGCCCCGAGTGCTTTTTCCCTATCGCTGCCACACTGCCTCACTCTCTACCTGGATTTATTCACCAGCCTCCACCTCTAGTCCTCACACCTTGGACCCTGGATCCCTTCCCTGCTCCCTTTGTTCCATTCAATAAATTCACTGAACTGCGTCCTCTGCCTCTGGCTGTGCTTTTGGGTCCACACTGTTACATCTGGTTTTCTAACTGTCACAAATGGATTCACTAAGAGTGGTTTACAGAAAGCTCTGCTGTTTCAACCAGGGGTTCCCAAAGTGGGGGTCGCGAGACACAAACGGGGGGTCGTGATATGTCTTCAATAATGTCTTTCTTTTTTAAAAGTGATCTAAAAATAGTACATTTTACCCTTGTTAGTAAGAAATATTGACAAAAAGAGTAGCTAACCTTGAAATAAAACCTTGAAAATATAAAATGTAATGAGTTTTCTGCCTTTCCTTTTCCCAGATGACTCCTAAGTTTAGTGTTAGTGAACAGTTAATTATCAAAAGCATCAGTAGCAGCAGGTTAATTCATAACAGCACAGGAAACACAGACACATGCTCATATAGACAGGGTCATTTTCTGCACACCAGCTAAATGAAGCCACATTAAATCACTTTGAGGGTCCATGGGGGTCACGAGTCTTTAGCACCTCTATTTTGGGGGACACGGGCTGAAAAGTTCAGGAGCCCCTGGTTTAGGTAACTGTGGAGGTGTGTTTCACTCACCGGGTTGCGTTCGGCGTGGGTTTGGTTCTGCCTTGGGTGCAGCTCTCCCAGATGCTGTTGGCCATGTGGTTTCCGATGGCAGCCAGCACCTGTGTGAGCTCCCCAGGCCAGTCGTCCAAATCCAGAGAGCGCACACGAGACAAGTGAGTCCCCAGGTTTCGATGGATCCCTGAGCACTCAATGCAGATCAGCGCGCCCAGGTTAAGGCTGGCCCAGGTTGGATCTGCAGGAGACGAGCACACACACACACACACACACACACACACGCAGCTTAATGACAGAAAATAAGCAGTGTGTAAACGATGACACGTCCACAGGCTGTGATGTCGTGTTGATGCATGAAAGCAGAGTAATCCTCTGAAGTAAATCTGCAGCTGGAGGGAGAAGATGCCGACATTTCAGCACTCACTTGGAGCTTCACAGTCCACACACAGACTGTTGCCCTTGGCGTTGCGGATGGCCTGCAGGGCGACGGCCTCGCTCTGGCTGCTCCGCCGAGCCTGCACAAGAACACAAACAAACGCATGCACTGAAGAAGCACCTCTCACATCTTCACAGAAATACACACAGGTCACTTTTCTATTGGTTCAGATAAAGTAGAACCAAACAGCCTTCATGTTTCTGGCACACAGGAGCCTCTACATCCACTGGTACCATTAAATTGCACATGCACTATTTCATTTTGCAGCAAAGTGATTGCTGCTGTGGTCTGGCAAACTCTTTCAAAGCTGATCTGGTTTATCAGGACTGTGTCAGTGGGCTTCTGTTAGATATGATTTAAAGTGCTGGTGACAACTATACGGCTGAATCAGCAGCATTTGTTGAAATGTTGCTGATCTAATATTGCTGCAGAGGGATTTGGGACATAAAGGAAACATTTGTACCTTGTTTCTGCCGCTCTCACAGGACTGCAGACTCGCCAGGATCTGGCTCTCTATCGCCGACACCCACGAGTCTCTGTCCTCCTGACTCTGGGCCTCAAAGTGCCACGACTGCCCGGTGAACGACACGATAATGAAGTCAGCATTCTCCTCCTCTGCAAGTAAAAATGCAGCAGAGAAAAGTCAAAGGTCTGCGTGTGTTCAGAGGGAACTAGTTCACCAAAGATGAGTGAAATGGTGTGAGGGATGCATTAAATGAAATCAAAATGATGACAGAGCGGTTTGATGGAAGGAGGGACTGAAGAATCCTGGGTATTACAACAGAAAGCATTCACATGAAGGAGTGAGGCTGGGGATGTCGGGCACACACATGAAGAAAGAGTTAGAATGTGAAATGTAAATCTGAGCTCCATCACCCTTCACTTGTTACCTGTCTTATTAATGTTTCTCAAGCTACCAAAGCTCTTTAACTTCCACATTTTGCGTTTGGCTGCAGGGCGAGAGATAAGCAGAGGAGAAGGGAAAGAGAAACAGAGCCAGTTAAGAAAAAAGGAGAAACATTCAGAGATCGCTAATCCGTGTCCTTCCAGAGGAGACGAGGAGACGGAGGAGAGGACAGAGGCAGGAGAAGAAGGCACAGTGAGGAGGAGTGTGTACATTATGTGAATATGTAAATGTTATTCTCTCAGGAGCTTCATTAAGAGACGACAACAATGAAGAGCTGCGGTTCTAAAAATACACTTTTTTGTACCGTATAGATTTAGAGCTCCAAAAATGTGACATTGATTTCTACTTAAAAACAAAAAGGAAAGCAACACACTTATTATATTATACGTCTACCTTTTGTCCCTCTTAGAATATCTTGTTTATATAATTCTACACTTTACAAAGTGAGTATTCATCACATTACTACTAGCAGTAGTTGCATCCTCTTGCAAAGACTGGTTCAAAACACAAACATGTAAACTCTGTCGTACCTTCAGCCTGCCCGACGGCCGTGTCTCCTTTCTGATTCATACTCTTCTTCCTCCTGTTCTTCTTCCTATCGCTCATGGGCGATGCCTGGCCGGGGTCTTTCCCAGAGAAAGGACTGGCGGCCCCTTCGAGGGCATCTGAGACATGGGAGACAAAAAAATCATGAATCATACGTACAGGATAATTCAGTTGTGGATGAAGAGTTTCTGAACGGGAGTGTTTCATATCTTGGAGTTCGTACCGACACTTTGTGCTTTGGTTGATAAGGAGGAGGGACAGCGCTGAAGAGCTCGATCTCCTCCTTGAGGCGACAAACCTCCAGACGAGCGGTCGTCCACGACAGAGAGGGTCGCTGGACACAACTGAGGAACTGAAAGCCAGACAGGAAGTGACACAGTTATACAAAAAGTAAAAGTACTCTGTCCAAGCTCAGTCTTTCAGAAACGTGTTTCATATAAATTATATAACATTATCAAACAGCAACATTTCACCTAAGGACCTGAACGTGTCACTCTGGAACAGCAAAGTCTGTCAGAGCTCAACCTGAACCCTGACCTGGATCAGTTTGTGACCGGGTGCCTCGTGTCTTTGTGCTGTTTTTGTATCTCAGATCTGTTGTGATGGACGGATCAAATACGTACTACATTCAATTTGGAAGAGACCCAATTCTGGGTCCCATGTTTCCTTACCAATCAGCCACCGTGAGCCCCTCTGATGTTCTCCCTCATGTGAGGCTGGAAGGCTACATTAGGACGATGAGATCTCCTTGTTTTTGTTTGTTTTTTACTCATGAGAAAGTCGACACCATCAGCTCACATTCTTTGGTTTCAGTTGGATGAAAGTCTGATTATGAGAGATTTCTTTGTTGTCATTGATCATTGTATTTCCCCTTGATCAGTGACCCCCATTTCCCTTTTACTATATGTTGGTGTGTCATTTTGTTAACTCAGTGGGTGTCACTTCCTCTTTTTTTTATTTGTTTTTGGAAGTTGGTGTTTTGTAAGTTTCCCAAACCGTGACCCATGTCCTTCCGGTTCTCCTTTTGGGGTAATGTAAAGCTGTCTGTGTATTCTTTGTAATGATAAAACTGTGTTTAATGTGTGTTATGAGGTGTCTAAAGTGCATTACTTCTTTATTTTTTTATATTTTTAAAGGCTCTTCCAGGGACGTGCAATAAAAGTTAGCTTCGGCTATAAATGCTGCAGTGTGTGGCATTACCTTACATGCTACATGCTGCTTGTCCCTGTACAAATAATATTAAAAAGCTAAATAATACCACATTATAATAATACTCTATCATGTAAATGTTGAGCATAATGCAACATTAAATAAAGAAAAGTATCCAGATTTAAATCTTAAAGTACTTAAAAAGCAGAGTGTAGGTACATTAAAGCTCCTGTGTTGATTTTGGCGCCCCCTGGTGGACAAACTGGTCTTTGCTGCTTCTGTCATATACAAGTAATATAAGTAATTTTTTTACAGTCAAACATATCACTCATCCAGAACCTTTTTCAAGGTACGAGGAAAAACGACAGTGTGGTTTTTCACTTGGTGTCACCTACCCCCTGCCAGCGGTCTCAGATATTAAAAATAACGCTATAGAAAGAGTCACTCGGCTCATTAAAGGTCATGTTTGCTTTTTTAGATCATTAAGAGACGTCATAATTCCTTTCAGAGAGTTTCACAACCAGCTAAAAACTCCTTACTGGAGCTTTAATACATCAATAAATCAATAAACCCCTGTTGACATGTAACAGACGTGTTACCTGTACTGGTGTTATCAGCAGCTGCCGGCTCTTTACTCAGCCCGTTGACTCCAGGTACAGAGGTGGGGGGGACAGGTGAGGGGCCCGCAGGTGCGACGGCTCTCGGAGGACGCTTTCCAGGAACTTTAACCGTCACACGCAGCAGGTCGATGTCCTTCCCGTGGATGTTCTGTGTGTAATCCTAAACCCAAAGATACACCAGAAAGTGTAAGGAGTTATTCTTGTACACTTTGTGTTTTCTTTGTGGTGTTTCTGTTATCATCTCTGGAGGTATTTTGCCCCGTATCATCCTATTGTTTTCAGATTAACCTTGTTCACCTGGGGTCATGTTCTTCAGTCTGTTTTTAGTGTTTCCTGTTTTATTTTGCAGCTCTGACTCCTCATAGGTCATGTCTAGTTTCACTTCCTCCCCCACATGTTTGCCTCCAGTTAGATTACTCTTCTTAGTTTCACCTTTGTCTTGTGTCCACACCTGTTGGTCGGTACCTTGTGTGTATTTATGATGCCTTCAGACCGTGTTCATGAGAAATGACCACATGAACACCCCTTTTCTTATCATATTCACGACATCTTAGTCACATTTTTTTGTAAGCTGTGAGTTCATGAGTTGTGACGTGTCGGGTGACATTTCCACATGTTCTGTGCATTGCGTTATTGTGAAACTGATAGGGAGATAAGCTTTTAATTTCTTGTCAGTAGCTGGGTCCTCTTCCTTTTTACAACCAAACTGTGACAAAAACATCAAGATGAAGATGAGCATTGCTTTCAGCTGCACAGCGCTCGTTTGTGGTGTTAAAATTTTACCTGAATCATTTCACACTGCAGGGTTTCAGGTCTGTCGTGTTGCTTGTGGTTTTGGTCATTCATTGTTTGAGCAATCATCCAATCATAGCTTAGCATTTATACCCAAACACAAAAGCTCACAATGAAATGTTGCTGTTTGGGAAAAGTCAAATTGACTCACTTCAAAGTCCACCTCAAAGATCTTGATCTATTTCTAAAGCTTTAAATGAGGTGAACAGTTCTCTTCAGAGATGCAGGAAACTCAAATCTCTGACTGAAATCAATATCCAGCAGGAGCCTCAAAGCCTCCATACGTCTCTTAAAGATAAATGTGGTCTGCATTGAAAACCACTGGAGCTGAAACTGCAGTTAAATGTGAAAAGCTGCAGATATGATCTCTGTGTGCTAAATCTTCTGTGTTTTACTGCCGTATCGACCCGCTCGGGGTGTTCTCTTACACTGGAGCTGGAGTGGTAGGACAGCGTGCCGTTGTTGGACAGGGTGACGTATTTCTTCTTCCACTCCTTATTCAGAGAGCTTCCACTCCTCTTCCACAGGATGCTCTGTCGAATACAACCAAGGTCAAACACAAATCTGCCTAAATTTAGAGTCGACACAACAGAGAGCGTTTCTTCAAAGAGTAAAGAGCGGTTTGACAACAATAGCTGAAGCGCTGTATTAATAGCACACCCCTGAGAGAGGGTGGAAACATAAAACAGATGAGTTTTCTGCAGCTTATATAAGATGAAATAAATAGATATTTATGTCCCCACATTGTTGCTGAAGAGGGAATCTGTACGTGTTTTTGTGCTGCTTGCAAACTGCAGCATAAACACTTTGTTTGTTCTGTTTGTAAATTTAACCAAACCTGTTTGATGGGAACGCCGCGCGTGCTGCTCAGGTCTCCTTTAGCATCACCCGACTTCTTGTCTGAGTCCCGGTTCTGAAACAAATCCAACAAATGTGTTTAAAGCGAGGCGGAGGGTTTGATCAGAGCGAGTCAGACAGGGATGGAGTGAGATGATAGTGAGAGGTGACGGGGAACTAAAAGGTGTGAGACACCAGCAGCTGGCGACAACTGACCTTGAAGAGAGAGGGCCGTCGGGGGATGTTCTTCAGCGAGCGTGAGTTGACACTGCTCACCCCCTCTCCCTGAGCGACCCGCAGCTCTCTGTGGCCCACCACAGGAGTGGAGGGGAGGGAGTAGGCGTAGCCGATACTCGGGCCATTACTGGCCTGAGAGGAGGAGGAGTGAAGTGGTGGACAGCGAGGTCAGGAGGTCAGGGAGCAGGGGAGATGGAGATGGAGGCGTGAGGGAAGAGATGGAGAGAGTGAGAATGAGCTGAAAAGATGAAATATGATGGATGGTAACCTCGGGTTTCAAATACTCTCATGAGATCTGAACACTGTGGGGTTTTTTTTAGTGTCCATGTTCACAGGCAGCAAACTGGAAGGCTGGAAACAGGAGCCAAAATGGACGTGAGAACACTGCAGTTCTTCTCATGGCCACTAGAGGCTGGTTCCAATAGAGAGGCAATCCCCATAGGGCCCCATGTTAAAATGTAAACTCTCCAGCAGAGTGGTCCCTAAAGCTGATTTCTCTTATCTTAACATCTGTATTGGTGTTGAGTATTTTTTACACTTTATGGGACGCCAGTTTGGCTTAGTGGTTCAATCATGCGCCCCATGTACAGCAGCTTTACTCCTAATAGCGGGCGGTCCATGTTTGATTCCTGCATGTCATTCCACACTCTCTTGTCCAGTTTCCTTCTCTATCCACTGTTCCATCTCTGACTAAAAGCACTTTATAAACAGGCCCTGATGCAGGTCTCTGAACTTGACACATTGGGTGTCTTCGATCTTGTCCCTTAGTCACGTCTGTCTCAGTTCAGGACCTTTTTCTCTCAATAATTCACTCCCCTGTGTCTCATTAGCTCTTTCACCTCAATCTACTATATGCCGTTACCTGAGCGGACATATCATAGACGGTAGAGAACATGGATGTAGCCTCTTTGGCGTCACCCATTGGTTTCTGTAAAGGTGTTTTAAAGCCCAAAGAGAGCAGTGGCCATATTGGAAATGCTGACTCCAAAAAGCATCTGGCTGATCTAAAAACTAGCAAAGAGGTGAGGTTGAGGCCAAAGCCTAACACGCACAACATGTCCACCTGTGAGTCAAATAAGCCACGCCTCTGAATATGCATTAATCTTAGCGTTAGCATCAAAACAGATGAGATATTTAAAAAATATTAGCCCTGTAACGCCCTGTAATAAAAAAAAATTCCACCAGGCTGTGAACATGTTTAACTCTGCTGTAAAAACTAACATTTAACATGTGACCTAATGGGGCTTCCTCTGCTTTTGGAGCCAGCCTCTAGTGGACACCAGAGGAACTGCAGCTTTTTTGCACCTTCACACTGGCTTCATTTTTCAACACCACTTTTGTGCTTGTTCATGATCACCTTCCACGATATAAAGAGCAACAACCCTAAACTAAAAGTAGCTGAAAAGGCCGCCTGTTACTAAAACAATGAAACTAATTTTTTCCTACCTCCTAATAAGTCGTGATAACAGCAAAATTTCAGGAGCAGAGCCACACCTCAACTGCACCTCTTCCGTTTTTCCATAAATCCAAACCTGACCATTCCCTCCCTTCCCTTTCTTCTTCCTGCTCCTCTCCTCCTTTCTCCTTATCCGTAGGGCCCTGAGGGGGTTCGTCGTGCCCGGGTGCTACAGCGGATCCCCTACGAAGCTTCCCCAAAGTGACTATATGTTCAAATCGATAAATATAACAATCCGTAATCAATGAACTATCTGTCAAATCTCATTCTGTTGTTGGTGTGGTCCTTGCTAGTGAATTAACTTTAAAAACATAACCATGAACAGCTCATGTTGAATCCTAAGCAACCTGTTAAATGGTGTTAGAGAAAGATTGTAGAGGTTAAAATTATAAGTCAAAGTTTTCCTTTTCAGTCATTCAGACATGAATAACAGTCTCATGGTAGAGAGACAAAGATCATGAATGAGAGTTTTACAAATCTAGAGTTTCAATCTGGACCGGCCTGAGATAAACTGTAATCACAAAAAGTGCTTCATGATCAAAAGCATGAATTTTTCATCCTCTGAAGATCCTGGTGAACATGTGGAAAGTGATACTGATGGAGCTGAGATGGATGTACAGGGGGAGATGGACCGGCGTGTGGATGGTGTTGAAATTAGATTGCAGTGTGATGGATGACCAAACCTTAAGACGCATTTATCTCCTTTTCAGACGAGCATTAAACCGTCAGAGAGCCTCCAAATCTCTCTTTGAATCTTACAAGCTTACCCAGCCCTGCTTTCAAACACATGAAGGTATTCATGACTCGTTTTAAAGGAGGTATAATTTTGTCTCTTTTAATGGTATTCTGAAATATGCAGGAAAATAGTGTCAAGCATCATTAAAATTCTCCTAGAAGTGAGCGGGGAAAAAAAAACGCTCAGCAAAAGTGAAAAACTACTCAAAGTTTGTAGCAAACAGCAGCATCGCAACACTTTCATCTTTGTCCTATTTATAACAGATCTTATGTAATATCTGTCTAGACTAGAAAAAGATTGTGTTTACCCAAACAGATGAACAATAACAAGTTTTGCACCTGAATTTATTCATGATCAGCTCTCTGGTTTTAATGCTGCTCTCAAACTGAAGGGGTTCAGAGCCTCAGAGAATTAACTGAGCGTGTGAATCCCTGAAAAACAGCCTTTGAGATAAGATCTGGTTTTTACACACACGCTGTCTGAAGAGAGGGAAACAGTATGTGTTTGTTTGAAGACGTGCAGCTCACTTTTTGAATGACTGATATCAAGTACAGCCATTTTTTGGCTTACAGCTTTTTATTAAAGTTGTTTTTTGGGTGATTTAGAGTAGAGAGCGGGGTAAGACATGCAGCAAGTGCACAAACCAGTCGAACCAGAGACCGCTGCAACAAGGACTATAGCCTCTGTATGTGCGCTTAAACAACAGTGACCCATGTCTTACAGCTTTAATATAAAACCAGTGATTTTTTTAACAGTCTATGACAGAAGCTACTTCACAGAATAATAAAAATGTAAGACTTCATGAATAATCTTGTGCATTTACAAGAACAAACCTGCAAATTCACAAGATTAAAGTCGTAAATTTACAAAAGTTAAGTTGTAATTTCATGAAAAAGAGAGCTTAATTACAGGCTAGTTTGAGGTGATATTAAAAGCCGCCTGCAGCAAGCAGCTAGACCTAGAACCATGGGGGAGGGGGAGCAGGGTCTAGGTCTAGCCGCCTGCAGCAAGCAGCTAGACCTAGACCCCCCCCATGGTTCTCTTTCTGTTTGATATCTCACTATGGGTGGTAATAATAGAATCCCAAGTTGATCACTTTTCTTCTTTCCTCAGTATGTGATGATTTAAATCTGTAACATTGGGTACAGATTACATGAGAGTATATTTACTTTAAGCTTGTTTACATTCTTTCACTGATTTATTGGTTTGCCTGAACGGGTGTGTGGGTTTGTACGTGTGCAGGTTTATGTTTTTAAGTTTTACCAATCCCGGCATACTACTTTTATTCACAATGACATTGTGCATAATGCCAAGCTTTGAATTTGCTTTTACAAAATATCTATTTCTCTCACTTCTATTATCACCTCAATTTATAAGAATGTTTAGACAACTGTCTGATACCTGTTTTTTTGTATCTCTTTACTTTCTGAAAAGTGCTTTGTAACTTTGACTAGCTGCAAAACTTGTTTCCATTTTGTTCTGAATAAAAACTTAAATTAAAAAATAAATAAAAAGCTGCCTGCAAAGGAAATGAAGACCGTGGATCAGCTTGTAAGGTTAAACTCAACAGCTGAGAGCAAACAGCAGCTGCAGAAGCGTGCACAGTCCGCCCTTCTTCATGTTGCACTCAGTTTTTTGCACAATCTTTGCAGAATCTTGATTCGTATGACGATGTGATGCTGATGTGTGATAACTTCACACGATGCTCCACGTTCAGGTGGCTACAGAACAGCTGCTCTGCTGATCTGTGACTTCAAAACAACATAAAGCCTCAAATCAAGACCACTATTGCTACACCACCTAATATTTAGCAGTACAAAGACGATTGAACTGTTGTTTTGGCGCCCTCTGTGGACAGAGCAGGTAGTTTAACCTTTGTGCTGTCCTCGTTCTGTATGAGTGTAACCCTGGTTTATGTTGAATCTAAACCGTAGCACAGGGGTTCGTAGCCCACGACCCCCCACTGTCCCTCAAAGTGATATAATGTGGCTTCATTTAGCTGGGCTGCAGAAAATGAGCCTACCTATATGAGCATGTGACTGTGCTTCCTGTACCGTTCTGAATTAACCTGCTGCTACTGATGCTTTTGATAATTAACTGTTTACTAATCCTAAGTCTGGCAACAAAGAAAGGCAGAAAACTCTAAACATTTTTTATTTTCAAGGTTTTATTTCAAATTTAGCTATTATTTTTGTCGATAGTTTTTACTATAATTGGGTAAAATTTACTATTTTTAGATAACTTAAAAAAAAAAACATTCTGGAAGACATCTCACCGACCCTTCATTTGTGTTTCGTGACCCCCCTGGGGTTCCAGACCCACAGTTTGGGAACTCCTGCCATAGCATACACCATAGGTTTGCATCGCCCTGTACCTTTGCAGAAGCCTACGAACATGGCTGTCGTGCACCTTCTTAAAAATGCAACAATGCATCAAACAAGACTGCAAGCTCTGTGATTGGTCCGCTGGGTAGCATCATCATTTCCTGCATTTACAGCATTTCTCTATATTGCTGCCTTCCCTGAATAAAGGCTGTGCATTAAATCCCCTTCAACAAATACTGCTGTTAATACTGCTGCATTGACTCCACGCCGTCAATGCAGCAGTATAAACCAGATAAAGATTCAGTAGTCATTTGGACCAAATGGCATGATATGGAAATAAGAACAAGCTGCAGCTGTCTGGATGACGTACCTGTCCGGGGAACGTTGCAGATCCAGGTGTGGATCCTCCGGAGTGACTGGGAGAGTTGGGGAGAGACTTGCAGGCCTGCAGCGCCGCCTGCTTCTTCTGAACTACAATCTTCTGAGCGGCTGAAAAAAGAAACACACACAGACAGTTTCACTCCACGGACTACACAGGAGGTGTTCCCCTCATCGTGAATCACATCACTTATCCTGATACAGCCCAGATACAAACTCACTCACCCTCTGAAAAGACTCGGTCCACGTTGAACCCGTAGGTGGCACAGGTCTCGTAAAACAGAGAGTGACGCACGTCGATGCAGAGCTGTCGGGCTCTCTGATCCTCGATCACACGAGGGTTGGTGCTGCTGATCTTATCTGGGGGAAGTAAAGGCTCAGTGAGAATAAAAACTGTAAATTATTGACACAACAAACCAGCTAAGACTTTAATAAAAGACTGATCGTTTCCTTCATGGACTGATCTGCTTGTTTGGGAAGTTTTTTCTTATCCACAGAAGGTGAAGGAGAGAGGACGTGCAACGCTCTGTGGACTGAAAAACCCTGGAAGTCAAATGTGTGAATGGAGGAACTGAGTATAAATCAATCAATCAACCTTCAGTTACACTCCAGAGATGGTTGTGTGGTATCTTTAATAATGACAATGTCAGGCCAATTACAGTATCTCACAAAAGTGAGTACACCCCTCACATTTCTTCTAAAGATGATGCGCAAGAAAGCCTGCAAACAATTTTCTAAAGACAAGCAGACTAAGGACATGGATTACTGGAACCATGCCTTGTGGTTTGATGAGACCAAGATAAGCTTATTTGGTTCAGATGATGTCAAGTGTGTGTTGGGGCAACCAGGTGAGGAGTGCAAAGACAAGTGTGTCTTGCCTACAGTCAAGCATGGTGTTGGGAGTGTCATGGTCTGGGGCTGCATGAGTGCTGCCACCATGGAACCATGAATGCCAACATGTACTGTGACATACTGAAGCAGAGCATGATCCCCTCCCTTCAGAAACTGGGCGGCAGGGCAGTACTCCAACATGATAACGACCCCAAACACACCTCTAAGACGGCCCCTGCCTTGCTAAAGAAGCTGAGGGTAAAGGTGATGGAGTGGCCAAGCATGTCTCCAGACCTAAACCCTATTGAGCATTTGGGGGGCATCCTCAAACGGAAGGTGGAGGAGCACAAGGTCTCTAACATCCACCAGCTCTGTGATGTCGTCATGGAGGAGTGGAAGAGGACTCCAGTGGGAACCTGTGAAGCTCTGGTGAACTCCATGCCCAAGAGGGTTAAGGCAGTGCTTGAAAATAATGGTGGCCACACAAAATATTGACAGTTTGGGCCCAATGTGGACATTTTCACTTAGGGGTGTACTCACTTTTGTTGTCGGTGGTTTAGACATTAATGGCTGTGTTTTGAGTTGTTTTGAGGGGACAGTAAATTTACACTGTTATACAAGCTGTACACTGACTACTTTACATTATATCAAAGTGTCATTTCTGCAGAGTTGTCCCATGAAAAGATATAATTAAATATGTGCTGAAATGTGAGGGGTGTACTCACTCATGTGAGATACTGTATATAAGTATCGAAAGGACAGATAAGAAAGATAATACAGATACCAGAAGAAACAATCCATTAAGATGGATTTTGAAACTTGATTTGACCTTTTAAATGTTTTTAATGTCAAGTCTGATAAAACCTGAATGCATGCAGCCCAAGCCTGGTGAACTGCTGGCTGACAGTAAAAGAAGGGTCTGATGCAATCCGATGGTTTTAAAAAATGTAATAAAGCTGCTCTTTTGCAGGGAATTCCAAAAAAGTGAAAAATGTAAACATCTACAAGATAAAGCCGATGGATTAAAGGCTTTTTACTTATCATTGTTCCTGAAGGGTGCCTCAATTTTGCCTTTTAGCACACTATACACTGACAACACACTGAAACCCACACCTTTATAAATCTGGTTTTGTGCATCTCACACAGAATCTGTGACCATAGATTACTTGAGATCAAATCTGCATCTTTGCGTTTGATTATTCTCCAGATAAGGACAGTTTGGTCCCTCAGTATGTAAATCTGATTGCGTGTGATTTATGTTCTGACCTTGGGTGCCGACCACGATGACGGGGATGTCTGTGCGCTGAGCGTTCAGCTGGCTGTAGAACTGGTAGAGCTCCTGAAAACTGGCTTCGTTCTCCAGACTGAAGACGAGGATCACTGCGTCAACCCAGCTGCTGAACTGAAGGAGGAGAAGGAGGAGGAGGAGGAGGATGATTGATGATGAAGTCTGCAGGTATTTCAGTTTAGCATACTAATTACTGCCTCCCTCTCTCTCTTTATGACACACACAGAGACACACACAAAGAGGCACCTGTGCATCAGGTGGACCGGATTCCTCTCGGATCAGTAATAGATGACTCTGTCCGTCCACCAGCACTTCCTTTTTATACCGGCCGCCTGACAAGGACAGAGACAATGACAGACAGGTTATTCAGCAGCTGGTGGCAGCAGGACAGAGGCAGGGAGAGGCCAAAGAAACCAGCAGGGGACACAAAACGAACTCTGTGATAAAAAACAACTCAATGAGAGACTCAGCGGGAACAAACAATCTTAAATTAATTATTCATAAAGTATAGACTAATTCCATCCAGCGCTGAGCTAGTTAAAGCACACGCTGTAAAGAAGATGTACTTATGTGTCTTACCATCCGGCTTCTCGAGTGCAACATAACTGCCCGTGATGTATTTGTTCACCAGCGCTGACTTGCCACTTTTCAGACTTCCCAGAATGCCCTGAGAGAAGAGAGGAGGAAATACAACACCATGAAGTTCACTCAGGGTGAGCGTGCACGCTCCATCACCGTGTAATGTTTCAATTATAAAACCTTTAGGCTGAATGAAAACTGTTCAACACAAACTTTATGAGCTCCTCACTCGAGCATGTTTCAGTTTCCATCAGCAGACCTGATTATTGTTATTAGTACTCTGTTGTTTTTATATCCTTACATGGAAAGACAGTGCAATAATAGAGGAAGTATACACGTCATTAACTTAAAGGAGTTACATTACATTATAAAAGTGTGTCTTTAAAGAGGAAATGCACAAGCAATTTCAGCAAACTCGACCTCTGCATTCACGTTTATATTACTGGATTATATTTCCTGAAGCGCTGTTTTGAAGCCAATCATCGGTGGCAGCCATATTGGAAATGTTGAACTCAACCAAACTTCTGTGGAGCGAGTGTGAGGTAAAGAGGATGGCTTTGAGCCTCCTCGCCAACAGCTACAGTGTTCCCGCCTGTTAATCAAGTCAGCTGTGCCTCTCATAATGGAAAACTCATAATCTTAATATCTTTGAAATTGCCGTGTTATGAAAAATTCACCTCCGTACAGTGTGTGCCGATTGAGAAATGAGCTATCCAGACTACACTCATTTTTGTACCAGGCTGTAAACATGTTTATTTCTGCTGTCAAGTGGACACTAGAGGAACTGCAGTTTTTAACACCTCTGCATTAGCTTGGTCGCAAGGCTATGATACTCAATGAGTGACATGTTTGAGTGTTAAAAGAGAGCAAGGTGAGATTTTTGTCTAGAAACACTTATTACATATGTAGAGGACAAAATAAGGAAGGATTGCTTTGTCCACAGGGGGCGCCATAAACGACGCAAACAGAAAGCTCCTCACTGGAGCTTTAAGGATAATAACCACTTTGTATAAAACAAGTTTCTCACTTTATACAGTTTATTTGTAAAAGATGAAAGCCATGTCAAATCTATTTTTAAAAGAAAAATGTCTACTTTTTGTTGAAATAGCCTTAAACATGTAATGATTTATCTTACATGGATGCTTTGAACTAAAACAAACTGAAAACTAATTATAAACATCAAATAAATGTGGTGCGATATGGAAAACATTTTGCACTGAAAGTGAAGTTGAATTAATAAGTGTAAGTCATGAAATCAAAGTTTGTTAACGCCGGGCGTCGTTGGCTTAGCGGTCTAAGCGCGTTTCCTATGTGCAGAGGCTATAGTCCTCGTCGCAGCGGTCGCAGGTTTGACTTCCTGACCTCGACCATTTGCTGCATGTCTTCCCCCGCTCTCTACTCCCCACATTCAAAGCTTGATCCGTAAGGCAACTAGACTGGTAGAAATTTCTACCAGTCCAGTTGCCTTACAGATCTAAGCTTTGAATTACCATGACCTGGATGACTGAGAACCTTCACAGACATCCCCACATGTCCTGTCTCTCTCCAGCTGTCCTATCCAATAAAGGCAAAAATGCCCTAAAACATACTGTAGCTTACTTTTTTTTTAAGCTAATGGAGTGAAAATAAATACTTACTTTCCACCGCTGTGCAAAGTCTCAGTTTGAAGTGTAAATTCAGAGCGTCTAAAAATAATTTGACGAGGTAAACCAGTTTCACTCACAAATCATGCACCCCGTGTAAAGTCCTCTAAGCACGGTTTGCTTCTGACTCACTTCCTTTTTACTAATGTCATCCCCCTCTATCTGGCACCAGAGTCTCTCTCTATCAACTGTCCTGTCTCTAAAATAAAGGCACAAAAGTCCAAAAATGAATTAATCATTTGACCTTAATTCAAACAGCATTAATGCATTTTAAAGAAACCCTTAGATGAAATAAAAGAGCTGCTCTCAGTCTGAGTTTGCCTCCTTTACACTGTCTCTGCAATAAAATGACTGCTCTTTACACTATGTGTAAAAAGGGACGACTACTTTTACATCTATTTATTTTCCTTGCAGCTTATTTAACTAAAAACAGTGTGACCTATGCATTAAATACCCTTTGTAAATACATGTTTGGTGCATTTTTGCCTTTATTGGTTTGGAGAGCTGAAGAGAGACGGGGGATGTGGGGAGTAAGAAGTGGAGGAAGACTAAAGCCTCTGTGTGTGGGGTGCACACTTAAACCACCAGGCCAAAGCAGCACCTCCTTTAGACACCTCAATGTCATCCATTATGAATGTTATCCTGTTTCTTAATTCTGCCTTCATCATTTCTGCTTCAGCAAAAATAAACTCTTGAAATGTAATAAATCCTGTTTTGAGTTCAGGCATGTGCAGGGTGTTTCTGTGTGTGTGTGTTGCGTTCTGATCTCACCAGTCTGAGCTCTGGGATGGCTCTGCCCAGTGTCCACTCCTGGCTGTTGGCAATATTTACTGCAGGGAGACAGACAGAGACAAACAGTCAGCGAGGCAGAGACACAGAGAGAGAGATTCATCATTTTGATCATGTGCAGTAAAAAGGGCAGCCATCATAACGGCCTGTGGGAGAGCGATAAATCACACAGCTGCTGCGTGACTGCTCGCTGTACGCACACACGTATGGCCTCGCAGGTCAACTTAATGAATGTAACCTTTAAGGCACGGCAGGGGATCCTGAAAGGTACAGCCACACCACTCATTACCCACTTTACCTCCCTCGTGCTGTAAATGACGGGCAGCTGTGTTGGAGCCGTCGCCTGTACAGCTGAAGGTTCAGCTCAGCTGACAATCAAACATTCAGAAACTCCTCCGTGGATCTGAACTGAAACCAACCAATGCTGTTTCTGTAATCTGAGGATCTGAATGATTGATTCACCTTCAGGCTGTGAAATGTCAACACTTGGATATCACTGTTTGTTATAGATTTAATTCCTGCTGCAGTGAGTAGTAATATCTCATCTTGTGCATTTACATGCAACTCAGACCTGTTTGTTTATAATCAAATATTTAAGGTGTGCATCTGTCCTTTCAAAACAACCAGATCTGAATGTCATTACATGGACTCAGGGACAATTCATTCAAATATGGAGCAGCTGAGTGTCAGTACACTTGGTGCAGTGTGATCTGCTGCAGAATAACTGAGTATCAAGTAAAAGACAGTTTATCCTTTCAGAAGAACAGATCCTGGAGTTTATTTCTTGCATTTCAACAGACATACGTCCTTTGAGGCATGTGTACTTTCATTCTTACTAACACAGACTTCTGTATTTGCATCTTCTCAGTTACAATCAGAAACCAAGTGGGAACTGAGAAGCTTTGCACCACTAGAATCTGATGTTTCTTTATAGTTAGATTCAGGCAACCTGTCCCTCGTTTCAAAACTGATTTCATATTAATCCCAGGAAGTCTGCACAGCAATAAAATTCATTTAATGCTAATGCTTTGAGCTGGTTTGAAATGTGATTCCAGTCTAATTTAGATGCCTGTTTCTCCGTCCCTGATGCTCTGATGTGAGGTTCCTAGTCTCCTTTCCTCCCTTTCCTTCCTGTTTCCCTTTCCCTGTGTGTTTGTCTTGTTTGCCTGCTCACCTGGAGATGGCAACTCAACTCACCTTGCTGCAATCAAGTCTGCTCACCTGCTGCTAATCTACAATCAAGCCATCCACTCTGGCTGCAGTATTTAAGCTCAGCTCAGTCCTCCACTCATCACCAGATCGTCCGTTTACCAAGCGTGGTACTCAGCTCAGGCCCTCTTGAAATGTGTTTCTTTAAAATCCTTTTTGTCCCTTGAAACATACTAACATGCCTCTCCCTGTGTCCAGATCTCCAAACAACTTTCAAAGAATCAAACACCCAGCTCCAGAACCACAGCCAACCTGAACTCTACCTGCAAGTTATCTCATTAAAACCCTGTTTTCAAGACTTCATCCTTGCCTCCATTTCATGCCTGCACTGTGGGTCCTAACCTGGATTTGTTTCATCTGATTTCTGAAATCAGATTCAACAGTTTGTTTTTGTCACTTGCACCTCGACACACGATGACGACTTCAAATCCAGAGAGACAGAAACCCAGCAGAGCAGCTTCCTCTATCTCTGAGTTTTATTCGCTTGACTTGACACCATAATTATTCAGATTAAAGATCTCCTCTTTAATGCTTCTGTGCTGGAGAGTGGTGTCATCAGCACACATTGTTCCTGATGCTCTCAGCGTTTGCACATTAACTCTGGCAGGTTGTTGATGTCTGGAAACACAAGCCTGATCTAATGAACACTTCTCTTAAAGTTTTGAATTAAGAAACGACTCTGATGTTGTCCTGAGTCAGGTACAGTTTTGGTTTTGTAATGCAATCTAATTCAGTCTGATCATGCATACTGAAACCAGCAGTGTTGACATCACTGAGGGAAGATATTTGTCACAGCTCTGACAGATCTAGTTTCAGGTTCCCTTCGTCGTTATTCTATATCAGTTTTCTCAGACACAGAGAGAAGAAGCAAAGTTTCATATCACTCCTTGGTGCAGCTCAGCGAAATACAACTGCATGATGAGATGCAGCGGTCTGCTCAGTCATGGTTTATCTAATGAAAACCACAGAGTAACACTATATGACGTATTACTGCCTCCCTGGATACAATCATTAAAAAGACGACCAAAATACATCTAGACATTTAGACTAACATAAAGCATGATGGGAAATAAAGCAGGATGGGCTGATGCTGCAGTATGATTCATGATCCCACCACAGAGCCAGCAGCTATAGACCATTCTGTATTTTCACTGCAGCTGCTGCTTGTAACGTGGGAAACTGAATTATTGTTATCATGTCTTGACGCTGTGTTCCAGGTCTTTAGTCGTATAACCTTGATAATCTGGTCCTTTCACAGCTCCCAGATTGACAAGCCGCTGCAAAGATGATAGATAGTGAAAAGCAGGAGAGAGCTCGGGTCATGATTCAAGTTAAAGACACATCTGACAGATTCTTAGCTGACATTAGAAAACAGATAACATTATTTATGAACTGTTTATAGATCGTTTCATTTTGTTTTCATCATAGACTGTATAATAAATGGACGTAGTCTCCGTGACGTCACCCTTCTGTTTCTGAAGCTCTGTTTTGAAGCCAATCATCAGCGGGTTCCATATTGGAAATGCTGAACACAACCTAACCTCTGTCGAGCGAGTGTGAGGTAAAGAGGCGGGCCTTTAGCCTTTTCACTAACAGCTATAGGGTGCACACCTGTCAATGAAGTCAGTCATGCCCTTATTTGGGCAAAACTCTGAAGTTAAATACCTTCGAAAAATACTGAATTATAAAAAAATTCACCCTGTACAGTGTGTGCTGAGAGAGAAATGAGCTATTCAGACCTAAACTGTTTTTGAACCAGGCTTTTAACATGTTTATTTCTGCTGTAAAGATCATCTTCTTTGAATGGGTGTGTATGTGGTTTCCTGTGTTTCTGCAGCCAGCCTCTAGTGGACGCTAGAGGAACTGCAGTTTTAGCACTTTCACATGGGCTTCATACTAAGATCGGAGGTTGCCGCTTGGTTTTTATTGACTAATGGTTGATTTTGATCTTGTTCTTATTGATTGCTCATTAGTTGTTTTTATTAAGGGTGACCTTTTTAGTCCTGAGCACTTTGTCACATTGTTTGTCGTGTCTTGTCCACAGACTGTGTAAATAATGGACGTAGTATCCGTGACGTCGGCCTTCTGTTTCTGAGCGCTGTTTTGAACGCATTCATCGGAGGGAGCCATATAGGAAATGCTGAACTCAACCAGGCAGAGTGTGACGTGAAGAGGTGGGATTTGAGCCTCCTTGCCAACAGCTATGTGTTCCAGCCTGTCAATCAAGTCAGTCATGTCCTTATTTGGGCAAAAACTCTTAATCTTAATATCTTCTGAACCGTCACGTTACAAAAAAAATCACCCTCTGTACAGTGTGTGCCGATAGAGAAATTAGCTACGTAGACCAAAGCCATTTTTGAACCAGGCTGTAAACATGTTTATTTCTGCTGTAAAGATCGTCTTTTTTGAATGGGTGTGTATGTGGTTTCCTGTGTTTCTGCAGCCAGCCTCTAGTGGATGCTTGATGAACTGCAGTTTATAACACTTCCGCATGGGCTTCATATTTTGAGACCGGAGGTTGCTGCTTGATAGAAACCTGAAACTAACTTGACTCGATCATCAGGGGCAACTGAATTAAAGGAAGTACACCAGAGGGGAGGAAAGAGTTTTACAGCCACATCCGACTGATTTGCCTCTGTACGGGCCGCGAGAATTGAAGCCAATGCACACTTCTGCATGGGCTTCCCATTTTGAGACCGGAGGTTGCCGCTTGCTCTTGTCCTGTGCTGTTTGTTGGTTGTTGTACGGTTTTAAATTAAGTAACCTTGAACCTTGAATATTCAGCCACTTCCTTAAAAATTCACAGATGTGATGGACAAAGAAATGTCTGCAGAGGCAAAATGATGATTGTATGGATGATTACTTTGGAATTAGTAATGTTTATGCTGGGGTGTATTTTTACATGAGGTAGCCAACAATGCTATGTTTGAGTGCTGTTCCTCATGTCTGCTTAAACATGAAAGCTACATGTGATGACTTTCTGTAACTTCTAATTGGAGGATGGGGTTCAGTTTGAAGATCAGTTCACAGAGAAAACTATCACTGATGACATTTTTAAAAAAGATTAAGTAATTAAAACAGAAGTGAAGTGATGAATCTATTTTTGCCACTAAGGCTCGTCGTGTCTCGTTGAACATGCTGCTAATGATCTGTACAAACACCTTGTTTTGATTGAACATTCCAAAGTCACAGATATTCACTTCACTGTGATATAAAATTTTTTTAAAAATCACATTTCAGAGTCTGGATTCAGAGAAACTCTGAGACAATGAATTGATTATCACCGCGTTAGATTCTCTGCCAGCTGACTAACAAACTAATCCTTCAGCCCTGATACCAAACGAGAGCGGTTTAGATGTGCTGGCTGCAAAATGTTGTTGTCCAATGTGCTGAACAAACCACATGAACATCCACATGGACACACACACACACGCGCACGCACACACACACGCGCACAGACAGCAGACAGTACAGTAATCTAAAGGAGTCGGGTTGCACACAGCTGTGCCAAGGTCGCTACAGGGCAGAGGAGGTTGCATGCCCTCAATGTGAAGTGATGCTCGCACCCAGACACCCAGCTGCAGCTTCAGACGAGAATAGATGGAGAGACTGGGCCTGAGGGGGAAACTCACAGAGGCACAGAGGCACAAACAGTTGCCAGTTTATTAGTTACGCTGAGCTCAAACTACAGTACAACATCGCAATAATCCTGCCATAAATAAAACAGCCAGTGAGGTTATTTTGTGGTTTAGAGTTGATTCAACTTTAAGGACATTTTGGAGGCTGAGGTTTGTAGTGAAGAGCTTCCTTGTGAATCACAGAAGGCCACACTGAGTTCTAAATGTTGTGACAGAAACTGAAAATATTAAACCTTCATAAACTTCAGGGTTTATTCTGGGATGATTGCGTTAGACGGCGTTAGCCAGCTTGGCGCAATTAAGAAACTTCCACTTGATTACACCGTACAGTAAAGATAGATGATGTGCGTCCATCTCCTTCCACTGTAAAAAATTTAATTGCAAAATACAGCCAACACAGGCGCTGACATTTTGTGCTGGGGATGATTTTTTTTTTACATATATATTTAAGATCCTGCACCTTCCTGCCAACCAAAAAAAACTTTAGACCGACCAATAAGACCCCAAAGATCCCTCAGGTTAGGACGGATTCCTGTGTCAGTTTAACGCAGACACTCAGTTATCGAAGGTTTTGTGACTCTAGTGTCAGCTGTCAATCAATACGTCACACCCCTTCTTCTTAGCTTCAAACAACTACTGAAACACTTGGACATAAATCAGACTGATACGAGCTAACTATGACAACAGAAACCATGTCTGAGAGGAACTCATGTAACATGTATTTTGATTTTAAAGTTTGATGCATGTCCCATCTGTTCTTATGGAGGAGGCAGGCTTTATGACACAATTCAGCAGCCAGTTGGTAAGAGGACCTGCAAAAGTTTTGGTTTCTCTTTTGAGGAGCTTTCATGTCAGTCATCTATTTCTGAGGACCGTACATGGAAAGAAAAGCGTAAAGTCATGCTAGCAGCTGTTGAATACAACTACTACTATCTGTCTCACCACTATCAGCTCTCTCTCTCTCTCTCTCTCTCTCTCTCTCTCTTTCTCTCTCTTTCTCTCTCTCTCTCTCTCTCTCTCTCTCTCTCCTCTCTCTCTCTCTCTCTCTCTCTCTCTCTCTCTCTCTCTCTCTCTCTCTCTCTCTCTCCATCTCCCTCTATCCCTCTCTCCAACACGGTCTCAGCAGATGTGTGTCTAACATGAGTCTGGTCCTACTGGAGGTTTCTGCCTGTTAAAGGAAGTTTGTCCTTGCCACTGTAACTTGCTAAATGCTGCAAAGTGCTCTGCTCATGGTGGATTAAGATGAGATCAGACTGAGTCCTGTCTGTAAGATAGGACTGGATCTGATCCTGTCTTGATGTTGGGTCTTTGTTAATAATAGAACATAGAGTACGGTCTAGACCTGGTCTGTTTGGAAAGAGTCTGAAGATAGCGTTTGTTGTGATTTGGTGCTATATAAATAAAGATTGATTGATTGAGTCTGCAAACAAACTCAAGAATCCGTTTTCCTGTGGACTTTGACGTTTCATCAGTTTTGGTTGGTGAAAGAGTTGGGATGTTCCCCGCTGAGCAAACTCTGGCTCCGAATGACGACACTAGCACAAGACCTCAGTACTGGGTTCATCACTTTAGAATGATATGAGGAGGTGTAGTTGTGTGGTCCATCTTTATATACAGCCAATGATCCCAGCTGAAAGATTCATCATCCGGGGAGCCCAGAATTTCTCTGTAAAATCTTACGCCAACCCATTAAGGCATCACAGGCGTATTTTTTGTAGATGAGTAGAGATTAAGAAGAGCTGATAGGTCTGGAGGAAAAAGGTCAGTGGACCACTAAAGTCAGCACTCGTGCTCCTCTGGGTATCATCTGAGTCAGAGAGAGGATAAAAATATGAGAGAAATATGAAGAAATCTAAGGAGCTGAAAAGAGGGAGGGTGAGGGGGATGATTTGATGTAGGGCCCACTATCAAACGAATCAGGTCTGAAGGTGGTCGATGATTAAACTGTGGCCTGGCTCTGAATCTGAGGAGCGTCCACTAGAACCTCACAGACGCTCAGGACGGGCTTCAGATGAGGAAAAAAGGGAGCATGAGGAGCTGCTGCACTCAAAGAAAGCAACATGGGTGTCTGTTTTATTAACATGTAGCTTCTATTATATTAATTCATGTTTAGTGGTTAAACATTTTTAAATCATGCAGTTTTAACACGACATGCAAAATTAAGACTACAAGATTGCTTTATGTCAACACAACCTAATGGGTTTAGGTAGTGGCCTAGCGGTCTAAGTGCCCCACGTATTGAGCATAGACTGTATAAATAATGGACATAGTATCCGTGACGTCTCCCATCTGTTTCTGAAGAGCTGTTTTGAGGCCAATCATTGGCGGGAGCCATATTGCTGCTGTTGAGCGATTGTGACGTAAAGAGGCGGAGTTTGAGCCTCCTAGCCAACAGCTACAGTGTTCCCGCCTGTCAATCAAGTCAGCTGTGCCTCTCATTGGAAGACTTGTAATCTCAATATCTTCAAAAGTGCTGAGTTAGAAAAAAATTCACCCCAGTACAGTGTGTGCCGATAGAGAAATGAGCTATCCAGACTACTCTTGTTTTTTGAACCAGGCTGTAAACATGTTTATTTCTGCTGTAAAGAGAGGCTTTTTTGAACTGGTGTGTATGTGGTTTCCGGTACTTCCGGAGCCAGCCTCAAGTGGATCCTCAATGAACTGCAATTTCTAAGCACTTCCGCATTGGACTCATATTTTTAGACTGGAGGTTGCCGCTTGGTATCGAGGCTATAGTCAACAGAAGTCGCCAGTTCGACTCTCGGACGGTCGACCATTTGCTGCATGTTCCCACGTTTCCTGTCTCTCCTCAGCTGTCCTGTCAATAAAGGCCAAAAAGCCCCAAAATATAACTTAAAAAAATAAGCTATCCATAATCAAATTATAAAAGTTATTGTGACCCAAGACAATGAAGTCAGATCCTACCTCAGTAAATATGTTGAAACAACCTTTACAGATTAAGTTGGACCTAAAAATTGCAAATAAGTAACGTCAATACTTTATGTTCACTCAACATATTTACAATTAGTTGGTTCAACTAAATCCTGTCTCCCTAAATGAAAGCATCTTTCCATGACTATCTTACGTTCACCCAACAAATTATTTATCTGAGTGTGTGGACGACTCCCCGGGAAAAAGGGCAACTCCTACCACACAAACAGAGAAACACACACACACACACCCACACACACGCGAGCTGACACTGTGTCTATCTTTGTCTGTTTCTGACTCAAAGCTCTCTTTATGGCCGGCTGCTGTTGCCAGAAGTGATCAGACAAGTGTGATCCTTCTGCTGCTTCGACACACAGATTTCCACAGAAAGCCAATTATCCACACTCTGTGCTCCAAACCGACCATGTGTGATCCACTGAACCCCCCTCCTCCACGTACGTATATGGCCTGTAGCTCTCATCCTATAAAGACACGATTTCCCAACTTAATTCTGTTTTTTTGTCAGAACCCTCTCTCAGCCTGTGTCAACGCCCGGTCACACACACCCACATAAACCCACCAAATACACACTAACACACACACACACCACGTCTCCCCATCATCCTCCTCCACCCCCTCAGTTTCATCAGCCTCTGTAGCAGCAGCAGCAGAAGCAGCAGTCCTGCCGGTTGCCATGGCAACACTTCCTCCTGCCCTGAGTATGTGTATGTTTGCGTGCATATGTGTGTGTGTGTCTATGTGTGTGTGTGTGTGCATGTGTGTAGTTGGCAAGGCTAGTCTCACTATACTTGAGTGAATCCACAGTGTGCATGTGTAACAGTGTGAATACACAATGAGTGAATGAATGTTAAACACACACACACACACACACACACACACACACGCCCGCTCGCTCACTCACTCCCACAGGCTGACACTCGCTCTTTCTTTGAGCAAACATGTTTGTCTGAAAGAGTCGCTCTGTTGTGCGCTGCAGCCGTCGACACACAGCCAGGAGGGGAAAAATTTGCAGCTCACAACCAACCGGGGATGTTAATTCTTAAAAAGCGGCGTGAACGCTTTGACGTGAATTTAAATTCAACGCCCGACAGAGAGAGGAACAAAAGTGAGCAGAAATATAAGAAACAGTGTCGGTGGGTGGACTATCAAAGACAGGATTAGAAATGTTCCTCCCTTTCTAACGTGGGTGACAAATATCGCCTCCTGTCGTTCCCTCTTCCGGCTCCACTCAACGAGAGCCAAGGCGAGAAACCAACGGGAGCAGTGCAACCCAACAGTGATCACACCAACAGCTCCTCTCCCCTTTGACTTCATTATGAGATTTAAACCCATGCTGGGAACGTTGCTTAAGTGTGTGTATGTGTGGGGATGTGTGTGTGAGTGTGTGTGAGAGAGAGAGTGGAGAGATTACCCCTCCAGCGGTGTGAAATCTCCCCTCGCTCTGAGGGGAATTAGATTAAGACCGTCCAAGATGCTTCTATTGTCAGTTCTCACATCAAAGAGCTTCATCTGTCATAAATTTGTAGTCGCACATGGCTTCAGGAAATGTCTCATGACAGCATTATGGGCTGTAAATGTGTTCTGTGTGGGGTTCTCTGAAAAGATCAACCCCACCCAACCCCACCCTGACTCATTTGCAATGGATGCCTGCACAGATGAAGAGGCTGATGTGTTGGCAGGAGCTGAAGACAGGAGCTGTTATCATGCATGTAGTTTACCCTGAAGAGCTGACAGTGATGCTGAACGAGACGTTTGAATGCCGTTTGTTTCTCTTTCTGGAATTGATTTCGATTTTGCTGAATTGCGAATTCTGACGCAGATTCCTCAGATTACAGAGCACTTTGGTTTAGTTTGTGGTTTGAGAGGAAGCAGCAGCTGAGGAAGAATAAATGAAGCAATAAATGAACCTAGGAGAACAAAAACGTCCCGCAGAGAGAAGATATTAACACATATTACCGCTTGTTACAAGTATTGGAGAGACATAAAGCTGCTTCTTTTAATACTTTTTCCAGGTTTTGAATATGAGGTTTATGTGTTTTAGAGAAAAGGACACCTTGGCGATTAAATAAATCAACCAGGAGTCATGAACATAAAAGAAATCCTCACCTAAAAACCAGCAGAGCGCCTACACACGAACAATAGCAGCAGCCAGACTTGCAGCCTCTTGGACCTGCTGGATCCGCCTATGCATTGTTATAACACTGATTTATAGGTACACCTAAAGTTAGATTCTTGGCGCACACTCGTTGTTGTTGTTTGCTCTCATCATCGCTATATAAAAACAAAATACGATTCTCTTTTCCGCCTTACAACAGTCGTAACCAGTGACAGACAAATACCTCCAAGGTGGAAACAAGTGGGAAGAAGGAATGATCTCATGTGGAAGCAGATCTTATTCTGGGCTCAAAATGTGTGTCATCGTTGCATGGACCTGGGTACTCCTGATACCTGATCCCACATGCATCCAGCATCAGAGACATTTCAATCAGAACAACTCTCGATGTGTGTGCATTTGTTCTCCTACCTTCCTCCTCGCTGGAGTCTCTCTGTATGTAGACAGGGGGCGCTGTGGAGGATGACCCTGCTGCCCCCGAACTGCTCTTTGTGAAAATACCACTGATGAACTTTAGCATCTTTCTATCTTTAGCCGAGCCTCTTTGGCCCTGTTGGGCCTGCTGAGCCTCCCGGGCCAGCCCCAGGTCTTCAGAGAGGCTGTTCAAGTCGCTGTTGTCCAGTGTGCGGCTTTTACCTTTGCGGCCTGGTTTGCCGACTTGAGTCACGGGCGCAGGTAAGGAAGCCGACCCGGACTTTAGTCTCTCTTTCCTGGGCATGTCTCTCATCACAGCGGCCATCTCAAGAGGGATTCCAGATGGAGCTTCATCCCGCATGTCCCTCCATCCATCGGGCCTGCTCGCCTCAGCCCAGGAGGCCCTACAGGGGCCCGGTGAGCGGGTCTGCATGCGACAGTCCTTGCGGTCCAGGCTCTGTGCCGAGGTCGGGCTGCGCTCTCTACCATCTCTGGATTCTCGCCCTCGGGTGGCGACGTTGCTGTGAGACTTCAGAAGACTCACAGGCCGCTGCCCGACCGGGCGTATGGGGAGGCTGGTCCTGGTCGGGGTCCGGCTGGGCTCCACCACCTCTGATGGAGGTGTTCTGGTCAGCGAGGGTGACCTGCATTGCTGCGCCTCTGGGGTGGTAAGCGTTGTCTCAACTCGTGTGAAGTCGATCTCCACAGACTTGGTCACCCTCTCAGGTAAAGGTATGGAGAGGCTGCCTGTTGGCTTCTCACTCCCTTTACCCGGGACATCGACCGCAGAGGGCACTTTATCCTTCATCGGGCTGAGAGGCTTCCTCTCTTCATCTTTGACTTCCTCAATCAACTTCCTGTCTTTCCCAACAGCAGCACCCTCAGCCTTTTGCGGTTGTCCTAGAACAACCCCGGCTCCGTTCTCAGCCTGAGCAGGAGCGTAACCTCCTGCCTCCGCTCTCGCCGCGGCCTCCTCTCTTCCTGCCCTTTCTCCTTGCCCGGCCTCCACCTCCTTCCCCTGGGTGCTGCTCTTGGCCTCCCCTCCATTCTCCTCCACAGCCTCTACCTTGACCAGGGTGAGGGAGATGAGGTAGGTGGTGCGTTGCTGCAGGGCGCCGCCTCCGCTCATGTGGACAGGCTTCAGTAGACACACAGTGGATGAATGAAACCAGACAGAGCAACATGAAGCACTGACAGTTTGCCAGCGCGGGGGGATGTGAAAGAATCTGACGGCACGACTGCGACCAAAAACTTACATGGAGGGAGATTAAGTTTCTCCTTGGAAGATTCAACAGCAGAGCGGCTGCTGGTTACATCCATCCCCCAAATCCCCACTTCTTTGTTTTCAATTTTCAATTTCAGTCACGGATTTCTTCTCTGACTGAAATTTTCATTTGTCTCGGATACAGAAAAGAAATCTCTTCCTGACAACCTTCAACATTCAGTCAGTGCAGTCCAATCAGCTCTTTTGTTCTTAGAGAACACCCAATTAAAACGTAGCCACCACTGAGGCAAATAAATCTTCATTATGGATGCTTCATTCCTGATGCTAATTATTTACTTGACCTTATTCTGTATGTGCAGCACCCCCCTCTCATATGATGCCCAGTCCATCCTCTTCAGCAAAGCCTTGATTGAATTCAGAATAATAACAGCCCCGCATCATACGTCATCCAGAAATATGATCAACAGCGGCTGAGAAGGTGAAGTCTTTAAAAATTCATCAGTGTCAACCTAAAGCAGCATGGCCCAGCACACCCCAGAGCTGTATGAGGTCCAGTCCAGATCCTGAGCTCTCATTGCAAATCCACACATGTGTGTTGACAGCAGCATCCATTCAGAGAGAGCAGCGCGGAGACGCACAGGAAGGACATTGATGAGTGCTGAAGGGGATCAGGGACAGGAGAAGCCGACAGAAGCCTGTGCTGATACGTGGAGATGCATGACCGAGTCAGGGCGCGTCCGGCCATCACGCCCCTCTCGCTGTCTCCCGGGCTGCAGCCTGTGTCCTCTGAGTGCATCAGGCGTTAGGCATGACAACACACGGAGGAGGCGCTGAGGCGAGGAGTCACCGCTCCAACAGCTCCACCGACTGCCTCTGAAACCTACCTCCGATACAGACACCGTCGCACAGGTTCAGCGAGTCCAAAGCACATCACACACTCATGCACACTCTCACACTCATGCATGCACACAACCTCACACATGCACAGCTCTTCTTCTTCTCTCTCACTCTGCGTTTCTCTCTCCTGCTCCCACAAACACACTGATCTGGATCTCTAGTGTCCCCTCCCTCTACATGCCCCTCCTCGTTCCAATAAGCAATCCATACAATGCAGAAGGAAGGATCCTGCTTCTCGTCTTTCCCTCCTTTATTTGCTCTCTCTCCCTCCCTCTCTCTCTCCCTCTCTCTGTATCTGTGTTTCTGCTTCTGCTCCTCTCAGACTGTGCAGGGTCCCAGCTTTATTGCTCATCCCTCCCATCCCCTCCCCTCCATCTTCCTCCCTGTGTGCCGGAGAGGAGGGGGGGAGGCAGCGGGTAACGGCTGGTGGTAAAACAGCAGTGCACACACGAGCTGGACCTGCTAAATGAGGGGAGACCGCAGGAGGAAAGATCAGCAGCAGCAGGGAGAGGGAAGAAGAAGAAGGGAGCGACAAATTGGCAGGAATGACAAACTGAGAAAGGGAGAAATATAGGGATGCATGTTTGAGGAAGGAAAAGAGACACTCGGGTGGGGTGTGTGTTCCCTGTTTCATTAATACAGCTGCCAGAATAGTTTCCTCCACATCATCCATCTGTCTCCAGCTGTCGATCTGTGCACAAATGTGTGTGTTTCTGTGTGTGTGTGTGGAGGAATATGTGTGGCTCTGTGTGGCTCCTCCTCGGTAGGAGGCTTGGCTTGTTTGTTGCTAAGGTGTTACAATCTTCCTGGCTCTGGTGGCACAATCATCTCCTCCCTGTCCTTCCTCCTCCTCCTCCTCCTCCTCCTCCTCCTCCTCCTCCTCCTGCTTCGGTACATTCTGCATCACAATCACTGCCAGGATCTCCGTACCAAAATGCTGTTCCTCTGTGTGAGTGCTTCTTTGTGTAAATGTGTGTTTGAGTGTCTTGTACATGTGAGTGAAAGAGGTTTCCTGTGAGTGTATTGATCTGTAGTCTATTGCCTACTACGGCATGTGTTCATTAGCAGAAGTGGGTGAGCTCGGTGCTCACAGCATGAAGCAAGCATCAGCATGAGAGGATGAGAGCATATTGGACATCAATAGTTGGACCGCAGAATGCAAAAGAATGAACCACAGATGCTGTCATTTCTGTGTGAAGACAACAAACCATTCACATCATACAGAGATGATCACACATGATGCATGTGACAAAATGTTAAGACAAAGCGTTGTCTGTGATTTAAAAACAATTTTCTCCAGGACTTAATCTGATATCAAAAATCCTCGTCATTAAGTGACTAATCGATCAATTACAGTAAACAACACAGAGGATATTTTTAGTAACTTCTTTGGACGGCAGGAAACTTTAGATTGGTCGTTAAAGGCTGAGTGGTCACCAGCAGAGAGAAGAAGAGGAGAGACAACAAGAGAGCAAGGGAGGTTAAAGCGACGTCGATCAAATTGAAGAAAACAGACACAAAGAAGCCTCAAATGGGCGCAAGGTTTGGTCTGGCAGAGTTACAGGACTGGTTAACCCAGGACTTCCACCATATCCCTGTACGGCCCGTCTCCGATCCGCTGCGGTCCAGCTCCGCGCTTCGAGCAGGACCGCCGGACAGCTGGAGTCATGTGACCACGGTTTTCCCGTGGTAATCACTGAATCAAGGATTCTCCTCCTCCTCTCCTCATCCATGTTGTCTTTCTGGTCCTCTGAAAACCTCTGACCTGTTGACTCCAGGCCTGGCTCCGCTCATCATGACTTTGGTTTGTTGTTGTAGTTAAGTGAAATACGATCTGGTGATAACACAGAGTGTTTTATTCTGAAAATTAACCGGATGTTTTCATTTTGTTTTGGTGAAACCTGACTTCCTGTCCCGCTCCATCTGCTCTGTTGAGATTGATGCATCGTGCTCCGGCATCCGGCAAGAATAGAAGTCTTGTGTATCTGATCCGGAGGGCTCTGACCTGCTGGATCAGAGACGGAGCCGGAACGCAACGGAGCGGATCCAGTGGAAGTTAACACATTGACGAGAATAGAAACCTATCAGATCTGGTGCTGGGACGGATCGGATCTGGGGGAATTTGGCCGGAACAGAAAAGTTACTGGGAGGAGGAGCTGCTGTTATTTTATACATCTATTAAGAATAACAACAGAAAGTTTGACATTAATTCAGCCTGTGAGTAGGCAGATAAGAACACTATTGTAATGATAGCGCTACCAACCCCTGAATATGAGGGACCATTTTTTCAGCTGTATAAATAAATAATTTAAAATCAATAAAATCTACTCAAACCACGGACATAGTAGTAGAACTGTACTTCTTCATGTACTGTACTTCATTGTACTTATTTATTCTATTTCAATAAATACACTATTGTTTTTATCATTATTACTATTTATTTATTTATTTATTCATTTATTTATTTTTTGATTTGAGAATCCACCTGTGTGTGGATGCCAGTTGTGTTTAGTTCTTTATGTCCTTTCTAGATGTACCTGAGATTGTGTGTGTGTGTGTGTGTGTGTGTGTGTGTGTGTGTGTGTGTGTGTGTGTGTGTGTGTGTTCTGTATTCCATTTATGTACATTGATGCAATAAAATCATCTTTGGATCAATACTTAGCGTCAGCTTGTTAGTTATAGTGAGCAGGTGATCATCCCGTTTGGGGTCTCGGGGGGGGCTGGAGCGTATCCCAGCTGTCATTAGGCGAGAGGCGGGATAAACCCTGGACAGGTGGCCAGTCCATCACAGGCCTAACATGTAGAGACAGACAACCATTCACACATTAGCTCACACCTACGGGCCATTTAGAGCCACCGATCCACCTGACGAGGATGTTTTTGGACTGTGGGAAGAAGCTGGAAAGAACCAAGGCAACAACCAAGGGGACGATATTTAAATATTGCCATAGTGCCTGGCAGGAGATTGGAACATGAAACCTTCTTACTGTGAGGCAACAGCACAGATGAAATGCATGCTGAATAGAAATCCTGACAAGTCCAACAAGGTGAGACAAGACCCCTCCTTTTTTTACGGCAAGGTCTTGTCTCACCTTGTTAGGATTATATTTTGCATAATCACCCGCTCAATATCTTTCACATGTTTCCAGGACAAAACCAGATACATTTACAGGAAGAAAAAAAGTTTTGAGAATTAAATGTGCATCAAAGAAGCCTCAAAATGATCTTACATGGAAACCACAAACGATTAAGAGAAAGAGTCCTTTATGAGAGGAGCTGATGGAGATATTGAGACTTTTAAACGTAAACTAAAAACGTATTTATTCAGTCTGGCTTTTATGTAGGGTTTAACAATTTTATTACCTACCTTTTAATATAATATTGATTTAAATGTTGCTTTATTATTTTAGTAATTTTTACTGTTATCTTATTCTATTTTTATGTATTTATTCATTCATTTATTTAATTTTATTTATCTACTCAGTTTTATTGATACTTTTCAGCCTTAGTTTTATTTTTCAACTCTTATCCTTACCTTTTAAATCTATTTATTTTAACTATTTTTATTTCTTAATTTTGATGCTTTAACTTATTTTAATTACACATTTTATTTTGGTGTGCATTGGTCTCTATTTTATTTTATTTTTATGTTGTTCTTATTTTTAATTTGTATTTTTATTAGTTTTATTATTATCATTATTATTATCTTCCACTAAAATGTCTTAGCATTGTTTCATTTCTGCTTCTTTCTTGTTTTCAATCGCTGTAAAGCACTTTGGGTTGCATTTTATTTGTATGAAAGGTGCTATATAAATAAAGCTTGATTGATTGATTTATCTCCGTCCATGCTGTACCTTTTACCAGGAAGTCTTTGACCTAAAATGACTTGAAATGTGTCACAATTTTCCGGACTCATCTTGATGTAAGACCGAGTGATGTCTAGTTTAGTCTGACCAACATGTTATGGAGGATAAAAGCCGAACAGACGTCAGTGTAGGGATAAAGCAGAACAGCTTTTTTTAGATTAAGGAAGCAGGAAGTGTAAAATACTCTCCTTTCTATTCTGGTTTGTATGACATCAAAACAGTTGCAGAGCAGTTTCGTCCGCTGGATAATCTTCAACAAACAGAAAGGACCGGACAGTCGAACAAAAGAGGAACTGCAAATATACCGTGTGGAACCAAAAACAAACACTGCAGCAAACATGATTACGCATCCATCTCTTGAATTATTACCTGGTGTGTAATTTCACGTTTATTACTCTCTGATTAAAAAAACAACGCCTTGACGGGAAAGCAGAGGATGCATTTCCCCACAGTGCGCCACTCTCAGCCTCCCACCATCATCTCATAACACACGGTCTGACTGTCCACCTGCTCAGCCCGCTCTCCCCCCTCCCCTCCCCTCCACAGTCAGTGAGAGGGCAATAAACTACTCTCTCTGAATACAAAAGACCTCCGACAGCCGCCTTTGGCTCAAGGGGAAGAAAACGACACGACCTGAAAGGGACACCATGGAAGAAGACTCATGAATAAAAAAACGACAAGATGAGCCGCTTTATAGGAACCCAAACACACTTTAAGGGGAGGCAACATGTGTAAAGATCCATATTTAACAAGTGTGGGGACTTTACATGCCTGTGTGTGAGAGCTAAGTGCACCTCTGCTTGCTTCAGGGCTGAACACAAGCAGTATCCTGAGTCGCCACTACCTTGCAGATGTCTCCCTACACCTGCCCTGTATGATGTGACCTCTGCAGTGCTCACATTCACAGTCCGATCCACGACTGACCCAAGATCTACCAGGGACAGATGGACTTCTGACGTTAGTCCACTCAACTCTCAACTAATTCTTATTTATATATCACCTTTCATACATTCAAGCATGCAGCGCAAAGGGCTTCACAAAAGGACAGAGAGACAGAAAACAACAGCAACAGATAAAATGATACAAGGCTGAAACAAGTTAGAGGACAGGGATATGAAATACTTGAAAATAAAATAAAATACTTATAAACAGAATTAGATCAATTAAAATAAAATTAATATCAATTAAATACAATTAGAGAAGTACCTGACAAATAAAATCAAATAAATACATTTTTAAAAATCAATCAATTGGGGAGTTGGTGGTCTAGTGGTCTAAGCGCCCCACATACAGAGGTTATAGTCCTCTTCACAGAGGTCGCCAGTTCGACTCCCGGCCGCGACCATGCCCTGCATGTCCTCAGACTACCTACCTTATAACAGAAGAAGAAGAAGAAGAAGAAGAAGAAGAAGAAGAAGAAGAAGAAGAAGAAGAAGAAGAAGAAGAAGAAGAAGAAGAAGAAGAAGAAGAAGAAGAAGAAGAAGAAGAAGAAGAATTAATTAATGAATTAATTAAAATCAGATAAGTACCAGAAAAATAAAAATAAGATTTAAAAAAATAGAATAAGATAGAATAAAATAAAATAAATAAAAATGATACTACAACAATGGTCATAATTGTAATAATGCAGTCCAGGGCTAAAAGGAAATGACTCCAAGTTAAAAGGAGGAAGTGCTGTTATTTTATGTGTCTGTTTAGAATGACTGTAAAGGAAATTACTCCAAGTTAAAAGCCAGATTAAAAAGGTAAGTCTTAAGTTTAAAACACCCAGAGAGCTCGCCGTTTTAATGTCCAGAGGCAGAGAGTTCCACAGTTCAGGGGCATATAAACAGAAAGCTCTCTCTCTTTGTGAGGGACACATGAGGGACATTTAAAAGGGAAGCATTCGAGGACCTCAGTGATCACGGTGGAACATAAAATGACAGGAGATCAGTGATGTATGGTGGAGCTTTAAAAACAAATAAAAGACCCAAGCTTCAGTAATGATTGTGGACACTAAGGGTTGCTTAATCATTAGTATCACCGCACGGTGTTTTTTGGCGTCATGGTGAGATGGTCCCTCTCCATCTAAGTGTCTTAGGTCTCTCTCTCCTTCTCTTTCCCTGTCCCTTTGTATATCTTTGTGTAATCTTTCTTTTACTTTCTTTTATTTATTTTTTTGGTCCACCTAGGTGTGCACGCCCTCTTCTACAGAACATGATATTAGCTGTCAATAAAAGATAGGCCAGAGTTCTAAGAGGGATGGTGATGGTCGCATGCACACAGTCACAAGCACAGAAGAAAAATGTTGTCTTTCTTTTCTTTTGCTGCAAGAATAAATTGCATTAATATTTGACAGTTTGTGACAAACATGACACAAACCAGAAATATGTATGCAGACAAGAGGGAGAAAGGAAGAAAAGAAAAAAACAAATAAAAGAACTTTAAAATCCAAAAGGAACAGGTAACCAGTGCAGAGCTTTAAACAGCGGGGTTATGTGATCTGTTTTCTTTTTCCTTGTTTAAACTCTGGCAGCAGCACCGAGTCCAGTGAGTGTCAGTTTGACGGCTGATGAAGACCAAAACGTGAGAAAGACATTGTTGCATGCACAGAAAACAGGAAACAGAAACAACATTTTAAAATGTAAATTTAAAAAGTATATATCAGTAATTTGAGTAGTAACAGCCATCAGGAGCAAGTCATCCTCAATAATCAGTACTGGCTCAAGAAGACATCTGTATTGTGCATCCTTCATTTTAAGCCACACAGCTCGTAATGTGATGCTACCACCTGTACCTCCATCAGCAGAGACTCAGGTGAGCTAACGGCCAGTTGTGGCTCTCTAAGCTCTCACATTCTGATAAACAATCCCCCCCCTCCTAGTCCGTGTCCACTACAAACAGATCCACTTCTGTTCAAACACAATGGTTGACTGGTTCATTTGATGGCTTATGAATTACACAGACTGTGTAACTACGATAACTCTAAAACCTGCCAACCCCTCACTCCTCCACAGAACTGCCCCTCCATCCACATATCATCACTTCTGGTTTTAAAAAAATGACATTACGAGGCTTGAGGCTTAAAAAGGCGTCAGACAAACCGATGATTGATGTCAGCCTGGCTGTGTCTGTAAGATTATGTCTGCACGCTGAATCTAATTATTTAAAATAGACGCCCACATAAAACAACAGATATACAGGCAGACACTTTGTCCCCATGCAGAGAGACTCACATGCATGCATGCAGACAAAGCTCTCCCCACACACTACTGACACCCATAGGCAGCCGCTGTCAGATGGACAGCGGCCAAGGGCAGTGGTCATGCTGGGTGATTTTTCATTTCTCCTTCACTGTGAGCTGTCCTCTTCCCCGCCATGCAGCAGCGAGCAGCAGTCAAGATTCATATTTAAATGTCTTCATTTAGCTCCCACCTCACTCCCTTTCCTCCATGTCTTTCTTTCTTTCTGTTTTTCTCTCTCTCTCTCTCTGTCGCTGCCTTTCTTTGGCACACAGCACCAACCGACCACATCCCACTCGCTTATGAAGTCCACAGGAGAGGTGGCTCTCTTTTTAGCACCAGTGAACTCTACTCTCACAGATCCAGGCCTCCACTGAGGATACTCTGACTTTGATCCTCACTGCAGCACAGACACTCCAGCAGCCTAATTATATATAAAAAAGAAAATTAACTGAATGTTTTTACACGCAGGGGGTGTCCCTTAAGAGTGTTTTAAAATCTGCCAGCTCCTAAAAAGACCTCAAAGCTCACCAGAAACCACCTGGGAGCTGACTGACATTCAGCTCACAGACAAACGGACGAATGAGAGTAATGAAGTAATGTGACTCAAATTAAACCTGAAGATAATCCATTAATTTTATGAGATTTTCCAACACATTTGGCCTCAAAAGACATTACACATGCTCTTTTAAATAGTCTCAAATTACTTCAAGGGTATATTTTTCTTGATAAGTCTCAATTCACATCTTATTTCTACATATAACGGTTATTGTTTTGTACAATGAGTGTAAATGCATCTATAAATATAGTTTCACTCTTATCCTGTTGCGTCTTCATGACCTATGACATTAGCCTATTAGAGACAATGTTCTCATAGGCTTCTGTCCAAACCAAAACTAAGGACATGTGCAGATCAAACAGAATTTCATCCCCAAATTATACATAACATCTTGTTTATCTAGAAGCCAAAGATCTTTGGTTGCTCAGTTAATATCTGGTGTTCTTCCTCTGGCTGTCGAGGTCGGTCGATTCAAAAATATCCCAGAAGAAAACAGACTCTGTGAGTTGTGTGATTTGAATGAAGTGGAAACAGAGTCCCATTTGTTTTGCACTGTACAAACTATGATGACCTCAGAGAGAAATAGTTTCATGATTGCCTGTAAAAAGCCTGAAATGTTGTGGTGGATGGATTTGCAAAAACTAGAAGGGATTTGAACTTCTTAGAATTTGAAATAGCTAGTTTTTTCCCAGCGCTGTTGCCTCACAACTAGAAGGTTCCTGGTTCGAATCCCCTGCCGGGCGAGTGCCTTTCTGTGTGGAGTTTGCATGTTCTCCCCGTGCATGCGTGGGTTCTCTCCGGGTTCTCCGGCTTCCTCCCACAATCCAAAAACATGCTCAGGTTGATTGATCACTCTAAATTGCCCGTAGGTGTGAGTGTGTGCATGAATGGTTGTCTGTCTCTCTGTGTTAGCCCTGTGATAGGTTGGCGACCTGTCCAGGGTGTACCCTGCCTTCCGCCCGAAGCCAGCTGTGATAGGCTCCAGCCCCCCGTGACCCCTAACGGGATAAGCGGTCGAGATAATGGATGGATGGATAGTTTTTTCCCAAAAGCTTGGAAAAGAAGATATGATAGTCTTTGAAGTAGTGTGCATTCTTATTTTTATTTTATTCTGTCCAAATGTTTTTCCTCAATTTCTTTACAAGGACTGATCGTGCTGTGCCCTCTGACCCTGGACTGTGTGAATTCATGGTGTCCTGTAAGCGCATGCAAACTGGACATATGATTATATGCATGACACTATAATAAAATAAAAACTTCAAACTTCAAACTGGTTATTTCTTTAAGCTGAATGTTAGTACCCCTCTCTGGGGTGGCTACATAATGTGCCTGCTCTTCTGCCTCGCGGCCTCATTGGGATTCTTTGTGCCAGAAAATGAGAACTATAGATGTGGATGCAGGGATGCTGCTGGTACCTGGATCTTGCACAGAGTGTTCGCAATGCTTAACAGAACTCTGTTTCACTCTCATTCTTATTTTTTTACTGTACGGTACATGCATGCATCTGTGGCTATGCCTATGTGTAGGTGGGGCTATATTTATATATGTATGCAAGCTGAATGGTGGGTGTAGGTAAGTGTTATAGTCCATGAACTTATGTACAAATATACCTTTTCTTTTCAACATTAGGTACACTGTTGTGTTTTTATTTCATATGAATACTCATGTGAAGGGGTCTATGTATATTTATGTAAGTATACAGATCTCTTAATGTCTACATTATGAAAGAAGAGGACTGAGTTGGGTTTGGGAAGGGGGGAGGGAGGGAGAGGAGAAAATGTTATATTTTTTGACTGTACCTTTGTAATGTACCTCTTTTTTCTGAAAATAAAAAAAATGAAACTAATGTTAGTGCCTGTGTTCAGGTCGGATATTCTTTAAAAAAAGCAGAGTTTAATTCATCTCTCACCCTGAAGTGTCTCTGTTTGGACCTCAGCTGGTAAAGTGTGTCAATAAGAAGTGAGTTATCAAGCAGGAGGAGTTTTTATTTTCTTTAGATAATTTTCTTTTGACTTAATGTTTTGTCCTCATGAGTGATACTGAAGCAGGATCAGCAAAAATATGTACTTTTAATGTTGAAGTATTGTTATAGACTGAGAAACTTTCTAAATGCTTTGCTAGCTAAAAGAGCTAAATGACGTCGAATGGAACATATTGTACGTGTCAGTGTAATGATTTAAAAAGTGACCCTGTTAACTGGCGACTTTCAGCCGTTTGTCGAAGTTACAACAATTATCTTCAAAATTATCTCGAAACTACCTTTAGTTTTTTAATAAAGACATATTTGTGTAGCATATTTTGACATGAGTATGAAAAAAATGCATAGTGATTCATTCGCAAGTTCTCAACAGCCGTTGGAGCTTCAACCCCTGTCACATTCGGCTGAGAGTCGCCAGTTAACAGGGTCACCTCTTAAACCAAAACACCTGCTCGGAATGTTTCACTGCTCTTTGAGGGATAAAGAGTTAAACTGTGTTCATATTTACGTTATTCAGATTATTCTAGGACACCTGAGGTCACATCATGACACCTGGGCTGTGTTTAACTCACTTTGTTGAGCTAACTCTTGATTATAACTCAAAGTTTAGCCGTTATGTTACAGTTGATAACTTGACGCAGATACAAATCAACACTTTACCTCATCACTCTGCATCCTGATGAATGTTGTCTTCAATAAAGGAAAGTAGAGTTAAAACGATCTGTAGTCCATTCATTAGCTTTAACAACAAATACACGTGATGACGTGATGACAAGAGCCACTTGTACCCATGCGTTTACCTCAGCAGGTGAGAGTGCTCATGGGAAATGAAGTCTTCATTGTGAAAAATACAACCGATTCACAGGGGTCACCAGAATTAACACAACATGATAAATCCTCAAAGTTTCATTAACCCTGTTGTTATGTTGCAGGTCAAATGTACCAATTTAAAGTTATTGTGTTAATTCATCAACATTACTTCCAAAAAAAAAAAAAAAAGTAAAATAAAATAAACAAAAATGTGTGTCATGTAAAACTATTGTATTTATATTTAGGGCTTTTCAATGTACATTAAAAAAAGTTTTATTATGAAGTGTCATGAAAAAAGAGTGAGTTATCCTCTTTGAACCATGATCTGTGAGAATTAAAGAACACCATTGCACTAAATATTGATTGAAATGGTTAGTAATGGAGTTAATAATGAGATTAAAGAATGTTTATTAGGATTTTTTGGGTTCTGACATTTTTGGGTAACTAATTATGAACATTATTGCTGTCACTAAGAAACAAACACAACAGGAGGGTTAAGCTGTCATATTACAATCATATTATTTTAGCCTGTACATATTAGCAATGCCTACTTGTTGTTCTTTTGTGTTTATAGTTGATATTATTTTTATTTTTTATTGTTGTTATTATATATATATATATTTCTAATTTCTTGTACAAAGAGAGCACAGCTTACCAAGTCAAATTCCTTGAGTGTTCAAGCATACCTGGCCAATAAAGCTGACTCTGATTCTGAAGCTGTCAGTCACTGAAGTGTAGGAAAAATGTAGTCCCTGATATTAGCTGATATTCAGATGTTTTAGTGAGTCAAATAAAGCAGAATAGGTAAAGTCTGGACATAGAACGTGTAATGAAGGAGGCCTACAATGTGCACTCCTCATTATTATTCTCTGTGTACGAGACTGAAACTATATGTACAGTGGGACGTTGAATACAAGACTGTCAGATACCACAGAGGTTTTTCTTTAAAGCAATACGTCACTTCTGTTTCTAAAGAAAGGAAAGACGTTTCTCACCTTTCCCCCTGAAACGCTTAATAGTTCCTGATAACAATAAAACAAACAAACAAAGGGGCTTTAACGGTAACACATTGAGTCACTTTAACAAGAAAGGGAGGGAAGTAGAGATGAGAGGAAATGATGTAAAGGGATCAGCTTCACATGTAAAGGCCCTGTTCGTCTGAAAGGAAGTGGCTTTGAGGGCAGTTGCAGATTGGCAGACAGGAAGTAGGCCACACAGCAGGTTTCATCCTGCTGCCATGGCGATGGTTGCAGAGGGATGTTGCCATTGGTTGTCCCGGTCCAGAGGCTGAGTGATAAACTAATGGCACTATATTAAAAAAGCTGCGGGGAGGTGAGCTGTTTTGGTGTCAGAGTGCAATGAGAAAGAAAATGAGCATCGAGAAAAAGAAAAACAGAGAGAGGAAGGAAGTCTTTCCACAGAAACGCACACCGATCTAGACAGGAAGTAAAGAGGACGATATCAATCACCTACGCCGTCGTGTTCCCTCAACGCCCAACAACTTACTCTGACAAAGAGACAGACTGTGAACCAAAGTCTGCACTGATAGTTTGCAGAGCTTTTTTCTGGTGCAGCATGAAAAACAAGCCTCCTGAAGGTCAAACTGAGCACCAACTTTTGAATGATCTCTTCCACCAGAAGTGTAGCGCACAGGTGATGTGTCGCTATTCACCTCAATACATCAAGCAAATCAGAAAAAGCAGCAGATGAGCTTACCTTGAATGCTGCGGAGGTAAACTTTCAGGCCTGAGCGCAGCTGCTGATCCCCAACTCTCTCAAACTGCTTGTAAAGTCTATTGATTGCACTCTGGAGAGAATCATGCCTCTTGATCTCTGCCTTTATTGCCGTGGAGTTCACTGATTTGCTGTTGCTGTTCATCCTGACACATGGATCTGTTGTTAAGTGAAGCAAAAGTGCTCGCTCCAGCCCATTTGAACTCCTGGCTGTTTGTTCCAACGAGATGAACACCAACTTAAGACACAGAAGGTGCAGAAAAAGAAGCAGCGGCTCGTCTCTCTCTCTCTCGGTCTCTCTCTCTCTTCAGACCACAAAGTCAGCTCACGACAGTTTGTCTCAGTTTCCTCCACAGGTTTGAACTGAACTGAGTTTACTTCCTTATTTGAAAACATGTTCTTCTGCAGACAGCAGGTCTGACTGCTGCAGTGGTCACACCGCTTAAAAGGCATCTGAGGCTGCTGTTTACTGTATATATCGAGCTCTACTGCTGCTGCCTTACAAACAAAATACAATTAAGACATTATAATCTATAACTCTGGAGCACAATTTGATTCATTAATGTTTAATTCTGGCTCTTAATGAGAAGACTAAGTTTGATATCTACTGCTGTCTGGCCTTACAAAGAGGGTTATTTACTGCAAGTGTTTGAGAGCAGTTCCTGGATATAATGCAACAGTTTCTGCATCTCATTCTGATCCTTTACACATCAACTCACCCTTTAGCAGCTTGAAATGTTTATGGCATTGTTATAACATTGTTTGTGTTAGGTGTCTAGGCCCTGACCTCATCACTCCCTGCAGATATATTCTTATGTGCAGAAATCTTGGAGGGATGGGAAAAAATATCTTAAACCCTCAGTCAGATCCTGCAGGTGGATGCAGGTGAAGATGCATAGTGAGAACTGCCTGAATTACTGCAATGCACTTTATTTAGGAATCAGTCAGTCCTCCCTCCATAGAGTCCATTTTAAGATTATTTTGTTTGTTTTTAAATCTTTAAATGGTCTCGCCCCGCCCTACCTCTCTGAGCTGATCCATCTCTACGCCCCTGCTCGGTGCCTCAGGTCAGCTGATCAGCTGCTCCTGGAGGTACCGAGGTCCAAGCGGAAGCTCAGAGGGGATAGGGCTTTTTCTGTCGCTGCTCCCAAACTGTGGAACGATCTTCCTTTAGCCGTCAGACAAGCCCACTCACTGTCCACTTTTAAAACTTGTCTTAAAACCCATTTTTATTCCCTGGCTTTCGACTCAGCATGAGACCCTGCTCTTGTTTTAGTGCCTTTTTATTTTTATTTTTATTTTTCAACTTTATTTTATCTTATTGTTCTTATTGATTTTATGATTTTATTGTTTGTATTTATCCATTATGTTTCTGTACAGCACTTTGTGTCCAACTGCTGTTGTTCTTAAAGTGCATTATAAATAAAGTTGAGTTGAGTTGAGTTGAACAAGCTGGCGTCACTTTACTTGTTAATACAAATTGGGGCAAAAATGTGGCATGCATTTCAAAGAAGCTCAGTACTTGACTTATGTTCTTTAAACCACTCAAAATGCTTTAATATGCATGCATTCACATACAAACTCTGACATTTATTACATTCATAATCGTACACCAAAGGTAGAGAGTGGGGAGTTTAAACTACAAAAGATGCCCTATAACTGTCTGATATTTTGGGGGACATCATTATAGGGAATGTCCCGTGTGCTGGTGCAGGCCCCTTAAGGGACACATGCTCCTGACCTGACCTCTAGTAGGGGTAAGAGGTCGCCCCTTTGAGGCCAAGCACAAAGTGAAAGTCACCATGTCTTCTTTGGGAGAGTGGTAAAATAGTCTCTCTGGCCTATGAGAGCAGAACTCTGTGGACTGGGAGTGTTGGAGCCGTACTAGCCTTGCTTCTTCTGCAGGAAGGGAGGAAGTATGAGGAAGGTGGATGACCCATGAAGACAACCTTAGGGCCACTGATCAGCCAAGGTGTCTGTGTCAAGGTGCGGGGGGTTGTCACTTGCCGTGGCCTGCTTTTCCACAGGTCGCCCAAACTTCTTGAGCACACAGTCTACTGCCTGATTCCCAGACCCTGGTACATGTACTGCTCTGATGGGTGGGAGGGGGCCTGTAGGTCATGCGCCATACGGCAAAGCCCTGGGGGTGCTAGGCTTCTCTGCCTGTTGAAGCAAACCATCATGACTGCACCTTCAGCTCTCAGCAGCATGTGGTGATGATGAGGAGCAGGAGGGATATTCACAGAACAAGGTGGGCTGCTTCTCTTCAGAGACTCTCTAATGAAGGGCAGAAGACACTTCCTGACACTGGTCAGTGCAGACTCTCTGGTGCCATGTCGTGCAGGCTCTCTGACGCTATGAAGTGGACACTCTTGTGCTGGAGCTCGGAGACTAACCTCCCCCATTGTGCACTGCACCCCAGCCTCCAGCGTGTCTGATCCCGATCCCATGGCGGCAGGTACCCTCTCCTAATCTCCTCTTCTTGGCAAAGTAGCTCTGGATGGAGTTGCCAGCCACACCCTGCAGTGTAGATTATCTGGCTAACCCACTCTGTGTGGGTGCAGTCCCGGAAACAGGAGGCACCTACTGTATGTACCTGGCAACAGAACTAACAATAGATTTAAACTTTGGCCAGCAACACCTTTGTGTGCTGAAGGTCACACTTTGACCAAAGTGTGAGGCAAACTTAGACAGCCAGTGGAGCCAACAGGAACCCTGGCTTAACTCTGCTTCTCTTGATAGCCTACATGCCCCCTGGTGGAAGCCCAAGGTACTAGCTTAGCCTTTGCTTTTGAGTAAACATAGCTGAAGGCTCCATAGGCAGCTTTGAGAGACAGTAAGTCCTCCTGCTGTAGCCTAAACTGCAAAAACCACAAATGGTGCCCACTAACCACAGCTGTAGTCTTGAGCTGCTTCTGCTGTCTCTTTTGTTGGCAGAGGACGCAAGTCGGCAAATGCATTGTGCCCTGCATTTTACGGGCAGGGTCCCCATGGCCTACAAACACATAGCTACAGCCCAGAAAGGGAACTTTTCTCTACTCTCAGAGTTCTTTGTATGTCAACGTATTTTCATCATACAAATGACTTTTAATTTCACCTAAAAAGGAAGTTTCATCACACTGGCACGTTTACTCTTCTAAGGACATGGATCAGCACACCAGAACAACTCACCAATTCAAGTCTGATTCATGCTTAAATGAACCGCTGCTTGTGTCAGACTGTTCAAAACTATCTCTTCATGCTGCATCATCATGTCTTCTTGGCGTATCATCGTGACTATTGAGTAATCGTCGTGTGAATAACATCCTGTCAACAGAGAGCACGCACTGCCTGCTGACTGCACAAACAAAGAATCCTGTTTCCCTGTCACTTTAATAATATTTGAATGTTATCTTAATACTCGAAAATGGAACAAGGCTATAAAACACTTAGATTATATAAAATATGACCTCTGAATGCTTTAATTTATGAAGCATTTCTCAGAACATATCAAACATGAAATAAAACTTACTACAGCTACAGTTTTTACAGACCCTGAAACCCTACAGAGTCCCTGAAGTTCCAAAAAGTATTTTTTTTGATTGTACCCAAAAATATATTAACTTATCTTTTCGAAACAAGTTAATTATCTTGTCAGCTCAATGTAATAATCTTGCAGGAACAAGTTAATTATCATGTGTGAACAATATAATCATCTTGTGTGTACAAGCTATGTACCCTCAGGACAATTACATTGTGAACAAAAGGTCATTATATTTATCTCACAAGATAATTATAGAGCATTGTGCACACACATTTTTATTCTGTTCCATCTTATTTATACAACATGTTGAAGATAATTAACTTGTTTCCATAAGTCAATTTTAATTTTCTCACATAACCTACAAATAGGGGGCTGCACAGTGGTGCAGTGGGTAGCGCCGTTGCCTCACAGCTAGAAGGTTCCTGGTTCGAATCCCCGGCCGGGCGGGTGCCTCTCTGCGTGGAGTTTGCATGTTCTTCCCGTGCATGCGTGGGTTCTCTCCGGGTTCTCCAGCTTTCTCCCACAATCCAAAAACATGCTCAGGTTGATTGATCACTCTAAATTGCCCGTAGGTGTGAGTGTGTGCATTAATGGTTGTCTGTCTCTCTGTGTTAGCCCTGTGATAGGTTGGCAACCTGTCCAGGGTGTACCCTGCCTTCCGCCTGAAGCCAGCTGGGATAGGCTCCAGCCCCCCGTGACCCCTAACGAGATAAGCGGTCAAGATAATGGATGGATGGATGGAACCTACAAATACTCATTCAGACTGGTCCCTTAACACAGATGCACTCTACAGGAAGGGGCAGAGCCGCCTCTTTTTCTTAAGGAGGCTCAGATCCTTAGACATCTGCAGTAAGATGCTGCAGATGTTTTATCAGTCTGTGGTAGCAAGTGTGTTATTCTATGCTGCAGTCTGCTGGGGAAGCAGTATATAACACAAGGATGTGAGGCGACTGGACAAACTAGTGAAAAAAGCTGGCACTGTGATTGGAACCAGGTTGGACTCACTGGAGCCTCACTTTACAACTTCTTTGTGGACCAGAGGAACAGCGGCTGTGGACGGCTCATCTCTCTGCAGGACTGAGAGATACAGAAAATCATTCATCCCTGCAGCCATTAGGGTTCATAACTCTCTAGCCAATGGGAGATGATCTGACAGACACCTGAATTACTTGTTTTATGTGATGTTTATAATTGTATCTGCCAGACACCTGAATTTCCCCTTAGGGAATGAATAAAGTACATTCTATTCTATTCTACGAACGCCATATTGGAAGGATTTCACCTGCTGTGGGCGTCAGGTTACAGGAGAACAAGACTGGTGAAGAAGGCCAGCTCAGTCCTGGACCCTGTGGAGGTGGTGCCGGACAGGAGAATTATGGCCAAGCTGTCGTCTCTGATCGACATTTTTTACTATATATATTCTTGATGGAATTCTTGTACTGTACACCTTCTTGTTAACTGCTGTAACTCTGTGAATTTCCCAGTTGTGGGATGAATAAAGGAGTATCTTATCTTATCTTATCTTAAGCATTATAATACATAATATACTGTATTAAAATTATCTTTGCCATATTATATTATGTTATACAACATTATTATTGTAACTACAACTCATGGTAATATTACATACCCATATTTATTTCTATTTATTGCTTAATCTGTCATTACCAACCATAACCACACCATGTCAACCTGTCACTACTGAAATTTTTTTAATACCGCCTGTAATTACTGCTATTTAATCCAAATTCCATTGTAACATTGTATATATCTAAATTGTATTCTAGCTTTATTTATCTATTTTATTTTATTTTATTTTATTTTATTTTATTTTATTTTATTTTATTTTATTTTATTTTATTTTATTTTATTTTATTTTACTCATTGAAACTTCTTGATTGTACTTATGTCTGGGTTGCTGTAACAACTGAATTTACCCACAGGGGGTTCAATAAAGTAATATCTTATCTTATTTTTTTTTTAAATTTATTTGGAATCACATGAGTTCACAATTGTACAAATTACATTTGTTACTTATCATCTATAGTAATCCACCTTGTTTTTTTAATGTTACAAGACAGAACTCAATAAAAACAAAAACAAAAACAAAACAAACAAACAAAAAGTAAAAGGACAATAACAGAACATGGGGTGTCTGTTTCACAAAAACATAAAAAATACAAATACTTTGGTACATAGAAGTAAGTTTGAATACCTTCAACAAAAGAAGGTCTTTTTGTAGAAGTATAACACATCCACTTTCTCCATACTTCCTCAAACTTGTCTTTCTGAAGCTTCAAAGAAAAGGTAATCCGTTCCATTTTAAAAATGTCATAAATTATATCATACCAGTCATTGATAGATGGTGGGGCAGGTTTAAGCCATTTTCTGGTTATTGCTTTCCTGGCAGCTATGCTCAATATTCCAAATAAATAAATACTTTTTGTATTATTGGATGTGTGGAGGTGTCCAACAAAGAGCTGGTCCCAACCATAGACTGTATAAAATATGGACGTAGTATCCGTGATGTCACCCATCTGTTCCTGAGAGCTGTTTTGAAGCAAATCGACGGCAGCAGC